>NC_047668.1:28016889-28316889 GCF_011762505.2 Arvicanthis niloticus
TAAACAAAAAACTTGAGGAATCTATTATATATTGGTCAACCACTCCTGAACTCCTGGAGTGGTTGATATACCCAGTGTCACTCCAGTTTTAGAGAAAACTGTATTTGGGTCATATTGTTTCTCTTCCCCCAACTCTCCTCATATCCTCTCCACAACCCTACCCACCCAATTTCATGTTCTTTTGTTTTCTTCTCAAAGAAGCAAACAAAACAAAAAGTGACAAAAACATTTTAAACAAACAAAAACAGTAGGACAAAAATATCATAAAACACAGACACACACACACATGACAAAAATAAAAATCAACAACATGAAGTCCAATTTGTGTTTGCCAACTGTTCCTGGGTGTGAGACCTGCCCTTGAGTGCTCTTGATTTGTCAAGTGACATTCCTGTCCCCAGCAGGGATCAAATGAAAAATAGCATGTTATTAAGAGTGTGACTTTGTGCCTACTTCCCCTTCTCAGGTCAGGAATTTTGTCTGGTTTAACTTATTTAGGTCTTGTGTGTTTCTATCATTGTCTCTGTGAGTTCATAAGTTAAAACTCCAGATTGATTAATAATAAACATTAATTTCCTATTTGACTACCTAGTTTTAAACTTTTCTCTGCTCAATTCCTAAGCTACTTTACTAACTGATTTCCCTTATTTTTAGCAGACTCAAGAGTGTTGAAGAGTTTTTCATGATTGATAAGATGAAAATTTCATCAAGCCTGGTTCATAGCCTTGCCTTAGTTTACCCATGTGTCTCATTTCTTAGACTTCCTCCTCTGCCTTTTATTCAATAAAAGGGGGTGACTCTAGGTCCTTGAAACATACATGCAGGTCCATACTGTCCTGTGGTTTTGATTCTTTTTGTTAATTACTTTATTTATGCTTCTCATCTGACAAAGTCCAGGACAACCTTCTGGGCAAGGCTTGCTGCAATGTCCCCATAGTATGTTTTATGTCTACGTATACTGGAGCATCTTTAATGCTAATTGCTTACTTTAATGGTTCTCTTTCATTAATCTCTGAATTCTCTGTCCTTCTAAGAGCCAGAATCGTGGCATTTCCTTTTCATCTCTGTATTTTCTACACGCAGTAGAGGCCAAGGGCAGGCACCAAATAAACATTTCCCGAATAAACAAATGCATGGAAGGAAAACTACATGATCCCATATTCATTTGCAAAGCTTCTTTGGGATACATTTATAGAATCATGGTTTAGAGCGATTTCAGCTCACCCTCAAAATCCAGAGCCAGAGTCAACACTTTCTATGTTTCAATCAGCCTCTGTCAGAGTTCTCCCTTTCCAGTGCAAGAACACCAGGAAGACAGACCACAGCCAAGTACATCTTCATAGACTTTCTTGTTCCTAACATTTGTAAATAGTTCCTGGGAGGAAAAAGGACACTCAGGCTTAGCGTCTAACAATACACAATAAAGACCACAATCCTATGGAATCAAATGGCAGCTTCCTGGCAATAGTCCTGTGTCTTAATATTTATTGAAAGGGACTTAATGACTCTTGGCTCTAGATAAAATCAAACCAAATATACACCAATTTTTAATACAAATATACATTTTAATGTATTACTGTGTGTGTGTGTGTGTGTGTGTGTGTGTGTGTGAATGATAATAGCCTGATTATGGCCTATATAAAGATCCTTCATTTTAGTGTTAATCCTTTGGTGTTGAAGGTTATGTTCATTAAAAAATAATAGTGGGTGTGGTGGTTTGAATGAAAATAGTCTCCATAGATTCATTGGAAGTGTGGTCTTGTCAGTGGAAGTGTATAAGTATAGAAGCTCACGGTTGGCCTACGGTAACTCTCTCTTCCCGCTGCCTGCAGATTCAGATTCAGTGCCTCTCAGTCCCTTCTCCAGCACTAGACTATGTCTGCTGGAGTGCTGCCCTGCTTCCTGTCATGATGACAATAGACTAACTAACTCTCTGAACTCTAAGCTAGGCCCAATTAAATTTTTTCCTAATAGTTGCTGTGGTCATGGTGTCTCTTCACAGAAATAGATTATCAAACTCTAACTAAGACAGTGGGTTCTGTACATACAATGGCAGCAAGGAAGTTAGCAAGAGGAAGGGCATGATAAAGGCATGTGGGTATGTGGCACACGTGTTTCCTTCTTAGTTGCTTGCTCTATTTCAGGCTTTCATCATTTAAGAAGTGTTTACTTATGGGAGCTTGTGGATTCATTTTCCACATCGCTGTTTATACATGGTGTGTGGAATGTGCAGGAGGACACTCCTGGCATTATAAATGAGACAGTGGCCTCTGTCCTCAAGGAAAGCACAAGCTACCGAAGGAGACAAATGGATAATATGTTACAGGAGATTCATGAACATGTTTTGAATTAAGTGTATGGTAAACCATGAAAGAAGTAAATAATCCTATTCATACCATTGCTCCCACTATCCATTATGAAAGGAGATAAAACATTGTTACTGGAATTCTCCTCTCCCTCTGCATTATTTTGAAAGAATATCTTCCCAGTGTGGAATTTAGAGAATCTGTAGATTGCTTTTGATAAGATGGGCATTTTTACTATGTTGATCCTACTGATCCACGAGCATGGGAGATCTTTCCATCTTCTGAGGTCTTTGATTTCTTTCTTCAGGGACTTGAAATTCTTGTCATATAGACCTTTCACTTGCTTGGTTAGAGTTACCCCAAGATATTTTATATTCTTTGTGGCTATTGTGAAGGGTTGTTTCCCTAATTTCTTTCTCAGACTGTATCTATAAAGGTGGGTTGCTGATTTTATATCCACCCAGTTTGCTGAAGCTGTTTATCAACTGTAGTTTTCTGGTAGAATTTCAGGAGTTGTTTATATATACTATCATATTATCAGCAAATAGTGATACCTTGACTTCTTTCCCAATTTGTGTCCCCTTGATCTACTTTTTGTTGTCCTGTCTAAAAGAAATGAATGGATAAAAATGGAGCAGAGACTGAAGGAATCGTCCACCAGTGACCTGGCTGGCCCACCTTGGGCTCCATCCCATGGGCAGGCACTAAACCTGACACAATTTCTGATGCCATGCTGTGCTTGCAGACAGGAGCCTAGCATGGGTGACCTTTGAGAGGCTCTACTAGCAGCTGACTAAGACAGATGAAGATACTCAGAGTCAAGCAATGGACTTGAGGTTGAGCACCTTTATGAAAAAGTTGTGGGAAGGATTGAAAGAATTAAAGGGGATGGCAACCCCATAGAAAGGACAGCAGTTACAACTAACCTGGACCTCTGGGAGTTCCCAGAGACTAAGCCCACCAACCAAAGGGCATACACCAACTGTTCTGAGGCCCCTGGGATATATGCAGCAGAGGAATGCCTTGTCTAGCCTTGGTAGGAGAGTATGAGCCTAATTTTATAGAGATTTAATGCCCTAGAGAGGAAGAATACAGGGGTGGGTGCACCCTCTCAGAAGCAAAGGGGAAGGAGAATGAGGTGAAGAACTCTGTGAGGCAGGGCCCAGGAGGAGGGTAACATTTGGGATGTAAATAACAAAATGATTAATTAATTAAAATTAATATAAAAACCAATGTGAGAAGTTACAACTCTTTCAACATGGTGTGAAACCAATCAATAAAACATTAGTATTCAAAAGCCATATAAAAATGCCACAGTATCACAGAACAAATGAAAAGATCTTTACAAGTAGAAGAGGCTAAAAATGCTTTTGTGCATTTCAAAACCTACTAGAAATTTAACACTGCCAATAGACAGTGATGCTAAAATGGAGCTAACTTTTTCTTATTATTTGCACTTTATACTAGAAAAAAATGATATGAATCCAAATTTTATATTTACTTCAATAATGATATTGATTTCAAACTAAATACCAATAACAACAACATAGATAGTGGTGACCACCTGCTTGCTGTGGTCAGCATCGAGTTCCCTGGCAATGGTCTGCCTTCAAGATCTCTCTGCAAAAGTGATGACTTTTGTGTGCAGTAGTATTTTCCAAGTACTGGGTCACAAATCAGACAGGCACAAAATAAGAACCATGTTGATATGCATTGCAATTTATAATACTTTCATCAAAAAAAAAACAAAAACAAAAACAGGAGTACTATTCATTTAGAAAGAGGAGTTTAAGACCCTCCATATGTGTCTGTAGGTGTACATAGTCAGATCACTCAGTTGCTAACACTAGTTAGTACATCTGTCTTGAACAGTACATTGCTTTTGTAAATCCTCAGTCAAATATTGTCCAATTTATATCCATAATTGATCATTTGTTAAAGGCAGGAAGCACAGGGAACACTGATGTAGAAATGCAATAAGGAAACAAGAGGCATAATGATGTAATTCTGCAAATTTTGTTCAATTTTCCCTTCATCAAATCAAAATTCTTGTATATATTTAGTATTCTAAAAGTTAATTTGAAAAACATAAACTAATCTATGATTATTAAATATGGCTTTGAATTGGGGGGATTGGAGAATTACCCTGTGTACAATATGCTAGTTGCAGACTTTTCAAGAAAGAGCTTAAATGCCCTTTATCTATCTAGTTAGAAAGATTTTTTTTAATTTTTTACTTAATAAAGTATACAGAAAGAATTCTTCATACCCAGTCATATTAATAACTTGTATTTTAAAACATGTTTTAGTTAATGTATTTTTTTCTGTCTTGACAACTTGTTTAGCTCCAAAACAAGAACAAATCCTTCATGTTCATCAATAAGATATGTATTTTTAAAAATTATACTTTTTAAAAAATTAAAGTCTATTATCTAAATAGAAAATGCAAACTTACATATTAAATACATCACTTCTGTCCTGATGAACATCTAGTTTAGAATTTTACATTTACTCAAATATGTGAATATATACCAATTTTAAAAGAATGTTTGGCTCCTTTGGCCAAAACACAAGAGGTAACCATTTTCAACTTGATTACTTTTTAAATTAATATCCAGTTTTTGAGTTCTTTAATTATTTTCTATCTTAGCCTTCTATCAGGTGTGTAGTTTGGAAAAAAAAAAAAAACTTTTCCAAAATTTTGTACCCTGCTTCTTTGTCCAAATGACAGTATTCTTTCTTTTTTTTAAACAGAAGATTTTAGTTTTATGAAGTCCCATTTATTATTTGTTGATCTTAATGCCTGTGTTCTGTTTGGAAAGTTCTTTCTTGTTCCAGTGAGTTCCAGAGCTTTCTCCACTTTCTCTCCTGTCAGGTCCAGTGTATCTGGTTTTATGTTGAGGTCTTTGATTCATTTGAACTTGAGTTTTATACAGGGTGATAGGTATGTATCTCCTTGCATAATCCTATATGCAGACATCAAGTTTGATCAGCTCCATTTATTGAAGATACTCTGTTTTCCAGTATTTTTGATTTATTTATTAAAAATCAGATTTCCCGTTCCCTTTACCCCATCTACTGCAAGAATGAAGACCATTCTCAGCAATCAGACTGTTGACATTCCAGAAAATGTTGACATCACTCTGAAGGGGCACACAGTCAGTGTGAGGAGCCCCAGGGGAACTCTGCGGAGGGACCTCAGTCATGTCAGGGTACAAGAAAAAGAAAAGGCTCCGGGTTGACAAATGGTGGGGTAACAGAAAGGAACTGGCCACTGTCAGAACCATCTGCAGTCGTGTTCAGAACATGATCAAAGGTGTTACACTGGGCTTTCGTTACAAGATGAGGTCTGTGCATGCTCACTTCCCCATCAACGTCGTTATTCAGGAGAACGGGTCTTTGGTTGAAATCGTAAATTTCTTGGGTGAAAAATATATCCACAGGGTTCGGATGAGGACAGCTGTTGTTTGATCTGTCTCCCAAGCCCAGAAGGATGAATGAACCCTTGAAGGAAATGATACTGAACTTGTTTCAAATTCAGCGGCTCTGATTCAGCAAGCTACACCAGTTAAAGACAAAGATATCAGAAAGTTTTTGGATGGCATCTATGTGTCTGAGAAGGGAACCGTGCAGCAGGCTGGCAAGTGAGGCCTCAGATTCCTAGCTCCAGAAACAAGATCCTGATCACAAGTACAATTTGGGCTCATTGAGGACGATAAAGGACTTATATATTGATTTAAAAAAAAAAATCAGATTTCCCTAGATGTGTAGGTATCTAGGCCTTCAAATCGACTCCAATAATCAACATGTCTATTTTTTTGTCAATATCATGCTATTTGCTGATTGATCAATCAAGTAATCCTCTCATATACTATATCGTGAGCAAAGTTTCCTCTTTCTTCCCAGTACTTCCCCATCAACTCCCTTCTCTCCACCCCCAAAACATTCCTCCTTCATTTTCCTTCGGAAAAGGGAAAGTCTCCCGGAGATTGAAAAAAATCTAGGCACCTCCTCTCATATTAAGGCTGGAACAGGCAAGCCAGTAGGAGGAAAAAAGGATCACAGAAGAAGGTAAAAGAATCTGAGACAGCTCACTGTTAGGAGTCCCACAAAAAGACTAAGCCACACAACTGTAACATATATGCAGAGGGCTTAGCCCAGAACCATGCAGGCTTTCTGATTGTCACTTCAGTTCCTATGAGCCCTTATTGAAGCAGGTTAATTGATCAATTGAATAATTGATCTGTGGGTCTCTCATAGTGTTCTTAATACCTATGGCTCCTACAATCCTTCCTTCTACTCTTCTCCAGGACTGCCCAAGCTCCACCTAATATTTGGTTCTGGGCCTCAATATCCGTTTCCATCAGCTGCTCAATAAAGCTTCTCTGTTGGCAGTTGTCCTAGGCACCAATCTATGAGTATAGAAGAACATCATTAAGAATTATTCATTTTCCCTCCCACCTGCCACGATGTGATCAGATCTGCCTCTCTATGCCGTTCCTATCATGAGAATCTGAAACCTCTAAAACCATGAGTCTCTCCTTTGAGTATCTCATCTTTTGAGTAGATCAGCTCAATTACTTTGCCACAGTGATGAGAAATCTGATTAACATATAAACTAGACAAATGAGTGGGAAACTGTTTTTTTTTTTTTTTTTTTCTTGGCCAGGGCACCCAGCACAGCCTCTTGTCAAGTCAGCTGGGCCAGTTATGTCCCCTGCACACATTCATCATCATTTCTGTGCCCTTTGGTGGAAGACAGTAGAAAATGAACCACCACACGCTCCTTCAGCTCACAGTCTGCTTGCCTTCAGGAAGAATCTGTTGACAAGTGCCAGGGTCTTGTCTATATAAGCATATAGACCTATATGCCTGTAACACACCATTAAGGAGGGACACAGGCTGAAATAAGTCACACACCGGGTACCAAGCTGTACATGTTCACAGCTGTCAGCTTCCACAAGGGACAGCCCTGAGAATCTTTGCTTCCAGTGTCCTTTTGCCCTCCTCTGCCCATTCTAGAAAACATGGCTCTATTCTGTGCTTCCAGAGCTCCAGGACTGTCAGATTCATCCAATGACCTGACCCTGAGTTTCGTCTCCTTTGCCCCACCTTTCTGTTACTGGGAATGCCTAGGTACCTGCAGGCACTGGTTTGGCCCCTGAGCATGTGTTACTTGTACAATGAATTTATCTCAGTGCATGTTCTTAATACTTGAAACAGTTAAAACTAAATTCCCCTGATTATTTATTTGGTCACAGTGTTATCCCAACCCTAAGCTAGGAAGGAGGCAAATAAAAGAAAATGACCCAATATTTCAAAAACATTTTATACTCTTAATTTAAACAGCAATTAAATATCAAGCTTATAGAACCTTCCTGTTGAATTAATTTACTGATACCCTTGGTAATTTATCAATATTCTTATTTTACTTCTTTTATTAATTAATGAATGCCTGTGTTTCTTTTTCTTTGTGTGAGAGAGGTTTTGTTTGGTTTTATTTTGTTTTTGATACCAGGTCTTGCTATGTAGCTCTGGCTGCCTTGGAACCCACTGCATGGACCAGGATGGCTTTGAATTTGTGACAGCCTTCCTACCACTGCCTGCCAGGAGCTGGGATTACAGGCATGAGCCACCATTCCAGAACCGTGAGTTCCTAATCATATTAGTTCTAATAGATTTTATTTTTTTTGCTTCTCTACTAAACACAGATTTTAATTTTTAAGAGGGTATCTATTTATCAACTATCCTGTTGGTAACTGCATTGTTTGTTTTAACATTATGTTAACATTGATATTCTCTCCCCAGGTTTGAGTTTGTCTATTTGCTGTTGATTACTTTAATAAAGACATAAGTTTCTGTTACATTTTCTTAAAATAAATGGATTTTTTCATCAAAAATTAATTATTTCATTGCCTTTTTATAAATGTATATGAGTATACTGTAGCTGTCTTCTGACACATGAAAAGAGAGCATCGGATTCCATTACAGGTGGTTGTGAGCCCTATGCAATTGCTGGGAATTGAACTAAGGACTTCTAGAAGAGCAGTCAGTGCTTGTAACCACTGAGCCATCTCTCCAGTCCGACATTTTTTGTTTGCTTGTTTGGGTCCGGCCATGCTTGTTTCTATTCTAGGTTTCTGGGTGTTTTAGTCCCTGGGACTTGGCACTCCAGACAGTGTAATGGATGGGGTACCTCTTGGGGCATGGGTCTCAAGTTGGACCAGTCATTGTTTGACCACTGCTACAATTTCTGTGCCACATTTACCCTAGCACATCTTGTGGGCAGGGCAAATTGTATATCAAAGTTTTTGTAGCTGTGTTGGTGTCATAATTCCTCATCTGGAAGTCTTGCCTGGTTACAGGCAATGGCCTGCTAAAGCTCTGAATCCCCTTTTACTAGGACTCTTAGTTAGAGTTGCTCTTATAGATTCATGGGAATTTCCACTGCACTAGGTTTCTATCTCACCCCCCCACCCGCAAATATTGCCTAATTGTAGTTGTCTCTCCCAGAACTCTCCCCTGCCGTCCTCCTCCTTTCTGAAACCTCCTTTTCCCCTCCCTACCTACCACCAGTCCATCTGCAATCTCTATACTATTATCCTCTCACAGGGAGATTCATGTGCCCCGCCCCTGCATCTTCCTTGTTACTTAGCATCTTTGGATCTATGGAATGCAGCATGGCTATCCATTGCTTTAGGGCTAATATCCACTTATATGTGAATACATACCATATTTGTCTTTGTGTGTCTGGGTTTCCTTACTCAGGATAATCTTTTCTAGTTCCATCCACTTGCCTACAAATTTCATGAAGTAACTTTTATCAACAACTGATTAATACTCCAGTGTGTAAGTGAAGCACATTTTCTTTGTCTATTCTTCAGTTGAGGGATATCTAGGTTGTTTCCAGTTTCTGGCTATTATGAATGAAGATGCTATCTATGAACATAATTGAGCAAATGTCTTTGTGGTAGGATGGTGTATCCTTTGAGTATATGCTGAAGAGTGGTACAACTGGGTTTTGAGGTTTATTGATTTCCAATTTTCTGAGAAGTCACCATAGTGATTGCCAAAGTGGCTGTACAAGGTCACCCTCACACCAGCAATGAAGGGGCGTTTCCCTTGCTCATGTCCTCACAAGCATGAGCTGTCACTCCTGTTTTTGATATTAGCCATTCTTACAGGTGTAAGATAAAATCTCAAAGTAGTTTTGATTTGCATTTCCCTGATGTCTAAGGTGTTGGACATTTCTTTAAGTGCTTCTCTGCCATTTGAGACTCCTCTGTTAAGAATTCTCTGTTTAGTTCTGTAACCTAGTTTTTAATTGGAATGTTTAGTCTGTTTATGTCTACTTTCCTGAGTTCTTTCTATATTTAAGAGATGTCAGATGTGGAATTGATAAAGATCATTTCCCATTCTCTAGGCTGCCATTTAGTCCTATTGATAGTGTCCTTGGTCTTTCAAAAGTTTTTTTTTTCTTTTTTCAGTTTCATGATGTCCCATTTATTAATTATTTATCTTTGTGCCTGTGCTACCGGTGTTGTGTTTAGGAAGTGGTATCCCGTGCTAATGCATTCAAAGCTGTTCCTTGCTTTCTCTTTTATCAAATTCAGTGTATCTGGTTTTAGGTTGAGAACTACTTGAACTTGAGTTTTGTTCAAAAGGATATATATGGATTTATTTGTATTCTTCTATATGTAGACATCCAGTAAGATCAGCACCATTTGTTGAAGATGCTTTTTCCCTAATTGTGTATTTATAATGTCTTTATAAAACAAACAACAGCCATACATATGTGTGTAAATTTATGTCTGGATTTTGATTTGATTTGATTAATAAACCCATATGTTTTTATACCAGTTCCATGTATTTTTTATTACTATAGCTCTGTAGTATAGCTTGAAAACTAGGGTGGTGATACCTATTTTATTGTTTTAACTAGTCTGGTTTGTTGTGTTGTTTGTTTGTTCATTTTCACATGAACTTGATTATTATCCTTCAAGGTCTGTAAAGAATTGTGTTGAAATTATGATGGGAACTGTGTTGAATCTCTACATTGCTTTTGGTAGGAGATATGGCTGTTTTTACTATGTTAAAATCATGGGAGATCTATCCATTTTCTACTATCTTCTTAAATTTCCTTCTTCAAAGACATGAAGTTCATGTTATACAGGTCTTACACTAGCTTTCTTAGGATTACCCCAGGATAGTTTACATTAATGGTGACTACTGAGAAGGGTGTTGTTTGGGTGATTTCTTTCTTGGCCCATTTATCATTTGCATATAGGATAATTAGTGAATTTTTTGTATTATTCTTGTATCAACCACATATTCTTATCAACAATAGGAGTTCACTGGTAGAATTTTTGGGGTTACATGTGTATATAATTATATCATCTGTAAATAAAAATACTTTGGCTTTTTCACTTCCAATTTATACCACCTAAATCTTCTTTAGTTGTCTTATTGTTCTGGCTAGAATTATAAGTACTATATTGAAGAAATTTGGAAAGTGGAGACAAGCTTGTCTTGTTCCTGACTTTAGTGGAATTGCTTGAGTTCCTCTGCATTTAATTTGTTGGTTATCATCTTCCTGCTGATTGCCTTTGTATGTTTAGCATGTCCATTGTATCCCTGATATCTTCAAGAATTTTATTAAAGGCCTTTTCAGCATTTAATGACATGATTATGTGGAGTTTTTTTCAGTTTGTTTATATAGTGGATTGCCTTGATAGATTTTCATATGTTGAACTATATCTGCATCTTGGCAATGAAGCCTGCTTGATCATGGTGGATGACCTTTTTAGAATCAGTTTGTATTTTATTGAGCAGTTTTGCAATAATGTTGACCAGGAAAGTTGGTCTGTAATGTGTAGAGAAATTTTAATCCAACAACATGGCTACCCTTGGCAAGGGCAAAGATGTGACCCTGCTGGAATGCAGACATGTCATTTGTTACAGTATGAAATGGCTGGAATAGAGACACACCCTTAGTACACACCTTTAATTCCTAACAATGAAGGTCAGGTTAGTTTGTAGATGAAAGCAACCTAGTTTGAAAGTGGCATCTAATTGAAGGATAGATAAAGTGGCAAATCAGAAAGATTTGACAGAATGACTCATAGATAGGATATGCCCAACTCACATGAGAACAAAAGACAATGAGAGGCTACTTAAGAGCAATGAGAGAGAAAAAATATAGTTTAGTATATGGTGGGTGGTATGTGTGTATTACATTTTTACTGAAAGAATTTTTCCAGAGTGGTTACAGAAAGAATGAACTAGACAGAGGTAAAGATAGAATGAGCCAGAGAATGAGAAGGAACTAGAAGATTAGAACATATTGTGAAAGTTTGTAGGAGACCAGGCAGAGCAATTCAGTCAGAAGCCAAGAAAAGGCAGATCGGATCTGTCATCTTGAAAAAATTTATCATACAGAAGCTATAAGCCTCCAGGCCTAGCCCTGGGGATAATTAAAACAGAGACAGAAGAGCTCTGGGCTCAGCCCAAGCCACATATTTGCACAACTTATGTATGGCTCTCATCTCATCACTTCTTCTGAGAAAATGAAAATGATATTTACAGTAATTCTGTTTATATTTTTGTGAAATAGTTTGAGGAGTTTGATTGCTTCTAGCTTCTCTTTAAATGTCTGGTGGAATTCTGTGCTAAAACTATTTGGCCCTGGACTTACTTACTTTCTTTCTTTCTTTCTTTCTTTCTTTCTTTCTTTCTTTCTTTCTTTCTTTTTTTCTTTCTTTCTTTCCTTCTTTCCTTCTTTCCTTCCTTCCTTCCTTCCTTCCTTCCTTCCTTCCTTCCTTCCTTTCTTCTTTCCTTCCTTCCTTCCTTCCTTCCTTCCTTCCTTCCTTCCTTCCTTCCTTCCTTCCTTCCTTTCTTCTTTCCTTCCTTCCTCTTTTTTGATGGGAGACTTTTAATGACTGATTCTATTTCCTTAGGGGTTATAGGTATATTTAGATTGTTTATCTGATCTTGATTTAACTTTGGTAAGTGGTATCTACAAAGAAATTTGTCCATTTCTCTTGTTTTCTTTTAATTTTGTGGAATACAGGCTTTTGAAATATGACAATTATTCTTTAGATTTCTTTAATGTCTGATGTTATATCCCATTTCTATTTGTTTTGTTTTGTTTCGTTTTGTTTTGTTTCGTTTTGTTTTGTTTTGTTTTGTTTTGTTTTGTTTTGTTTTGTTTTGAGACAGGGTTTCTCTGTGTAGCCCTGGCTGTCCTGGAGCTCACTCTGTAGACCAGGCTGGCCTTGAACTCAGAAATCCTCCTGCCTCTGCCTCCCAAGTGCTGGGATTAAAGGCGTGCACCACCACCCGCCTGGCCCCCATTTCTATTTCTTATTTTGTTAATTTGAACTGTTTTTCTCTGCCTCTTAGTTAATTTGGCTAAAGATTTGTCTATCTTGTTGATTTTCTCAAAGAACTAACTCTTTGTTTCATTGATTTTTTTTTGTATTGTTCTGTTTCTACTTTATACATTTTAGCCATGAATTTGTTTATTTGCTTACATCTACTCCTTTTGGGTGTATTTGCTTCTTTCTGTTTGAGAACTTTCAGGTTTGCTGTTAGTTGCTAATATGAGATCTCTCTGATTTCTTTATTTATACACTTAGTTCTATCAGCTTTCCTCTTAGGACCGCTTCTTTTGAATCCCATGCGTTAGGGCATGTTTTGCTCTCATTTTTGCTGAATTCTAGGAAGCCTTTTATTTATTTACTTTTCCATGACACAGAGGACATTTAGTAAAGAGTTGTGCAATTTCCATAAATTTGTAGTCTTTCTGTTGTTTCTGCTGTTGTAGAAATCCGGATTTAGTTCTTGATCTTTTGATAGGATTCAGGGACTTATTTCAACTTTCTTTTCATTGTTGAGACTTGTTTTATTCCAATTATGTGGTAAATTTTGAAGAAGATTCCATGAAGTGCTGGGAAGAAAGTATACTCTTTGTGTTTGGGTGAAATATTCTCTGGATATTTGTTAGGTCCATTTGGTTCATAAAATCTGTTAGCTCCATTGATTCTCTGTTGAATTTTTCTCTCAATGACCTGTCCATTAGTATAATTGGGAAACTGAAGTCTACCATTATTAATGTATGGGGCTCAATGTGTTTTTTAAGCTATAGTAATGTTTCTTTTAAAAATATGGGTGCCCTTGTGTCTGAGACATAGATGTTCAGAAATGAGACATCATCTTGGTAGATTTTTCCTCTGATGTGTATGAAATGTTCTTCTCCATCTCTTTTGATTAATTTTGTTTGCAAGTCTATTTTGTTGCATATTTAATGAGCATGACTGCACAAGCTTATTTGTTGGGTCCTCTTGTGTAGAAAATGTTTTCCAACCTTTTACTCTGAGGTAATGTCTATTTGTAATGTTTAGGTGTGTTTCTTGTATACAGCAGAATTATGGATTCTGTTCTTATATCTTTTTTGTTAGCCTGTGTTTTTTTTAATTGGGGAATTGAATTAATTGATATTGAGATATATTCATAACCAGTGATGATAAATTCTTGTTATTTTGATAGTGATGGTGGTAGTAGTAGTGATTGCTCTGTGTGTTTTTGTGTGTATGTGTGTGTTCACACACACGTGTACGTGTGTGTGTGTGTGTGTGTGTGTGTTTCCCTTCTTTTTGTTTTACTGCTGTGGAATTATTTATTTCCCGTGTTTTCTTTGCTGAGGTTAGCCTCTTTCAGTTAGAGTTTTTATTCTAGTAACTTTTGGAGGGCTGGATTTGTGAATAGCTATTGTGTACATTTAACTTTGGCATGGAATATCTTGCTTTCTTCAGCTATGATGATTAAAAGTTTTGTTGGGTGTAGTAGTTTAGGCTGGCATCTGTGGTCTCTTAGAGTCAGTTGAATATCTGTCTAGGCCCTTCTGGCTTTTATATTGTCCATTAAAAAGTCTGATGTAATTCTAGTTATTCTCCATATTTTTTATAAATGACTTGGCCTGTTTATGTCTTACAACTTTTAATATTCTTTCTTCTGTAGTTTTAGTGTTTTGATCATTATGGGGTAGTGGACTTTCTTTTCTGGTTCAATTTATTTGTTATTCACTAAGCTTGTGCCATTATAAGCATGACCTTTTTAAAATTTTAGGACATTTTCCTTCTATGATTTTGGTAAAAGTAAATATATATATCTTCTGTTTTTTTTGACATGGAATTATTATTCTTCCTATTATTTTTAGGGTTGTTTTCTTTTTCATGGTGTTCCATATTCAGGATGTTTTATGTCAGAATTATTTTAGATTTAATATTGTTTGACCAATGTGTCAATTTCTCGTGTTGTACCTTCTAATGCTGAGAGTCTCTCTTCCATCTTTTGCATTGTATTGATTGGTGATGCTTGCATCTGTAGTTTCTGTATCCTTACCTAGGTTTTCCATCTCAAGTATTCCCTTAGTTTGTACTTTGTTTATTGCTTCTACGTCTATTTTCTGTTCTTGAAAAACTTTTATTCAGTTCCTTCACCTGTTTGCTTTTGTGGCTTTCTTTAAGGTATTTACTCATCTCTTTAAATTGTCTTTTTCTTGCTTTCTTTAAGATATTTATTAATTTCCCCTTTAAGAATCTCTTTTTTTTCAAATTATTTTTATTATATTTTTAATTTACATTTCAAATGTTATCCCCTTTCATGGTTCTTCTGCACCAGAAACCCCCATCCCATACCCCCTCCTCTGCTTCTGTGAGAGTGTTCCCCCACTCACCCACCCACCTACTCCCACCTCCCCACCCTCGAATATCCCTACACTGGAGCATTGAGCCTTCACAGAACCAAGGGCCTCTCTTCCCATTGATGTTTGACCAGGCTATTCTCTTCTACATATGCAGCTGGAGCCATGGGTCCCTCCATGTGTACTCCTTGGTTAGTGGTTTAGCCCCTAGGAGCTCTGGAGGGAGTCTAGTTGGCTGATATTATTGTTCTTTCTATGGGGTTGCAAACCCCTTCAGCTCCTTCAGTCCTTTCTCTAAACTCCTCCATTGGGTACCAATGTTGGCTGCAAGCATCCACCTCTGTATTTGCAGGCTCTGGTAGAGCCTCTCAGGAGACAGCTGTATCAGGCTCCTGTCAGCAAGTACTTCTTGGCATCCACAATAGTATGTGGGTTTGGTGACTGTCTATGAGATGAATCCGCAGATGGTGCAGTCTTTGGATGGCCTTTTCTTCAGTCTCTGCTCCATATTTTGTCTCCATATTTCCTCCCATGACTATTTTGTTACCCTTTCTAAGAAAGACGGAAGCACCCACACTTTGCTCTTCCTTCTTTTTGAGCTTCATGTGGTCTGTGAATTGTATCATGATTATTCCAAGCATTTAGGCTAATATCCATTTATCAGTGAGTGTATACAGTGTGTGTTCTTTTGTGATTGGGTTACCTCACTCAGGATGATATTTTCTAGTTCCATCCATTTGCCTAAGAATTTCATAAATTCATTGTTTTTTAATATCTTAGTATTACTCCATTGTATAAATGTACCACATTTTCTGTATCCATTCCTCTGTTGAAGGATATCTGGGTTCTTTCCAGCTTCTGGTTATTATATATAAGGCTGCTATGAACATAGAGGAGCATGTGTCCTTGTTATATGTTGGAGAATCTTTTGGGATGTGACCAGGAGTGGTAGAGCTGGGTCCTCAGGTAGTACTGAAATTACCAGACTGATTTCCAGAGTGTTTGTACCAGCTTGCAATCCCGTCAACAATGGAAGAGTGTTCCTCTTCCCCCATATTCTCACCAGCATCTGCTGTCACCTGAGTTTTTGATCTTAGCCATTCTGTTAGGTGGAATCTCAGGATTGTTTTGATTTGCATTTTTCTAATGGCTAAGGATACTGAACATTTCTTTGGGTGATTCATGAGCATGGGAGACCTTTTCATCCTCAAAGACCATGTTGAATTTCTTTTTTAAGTCTTCATATTTTTAATCATACAGAGCTTTTATTTGTGTGATGTAATAATATAATCAAAAGGTATTTTTTTATAATTTGAGACTATTGTGAATGGTATTGTTTCCCTGTTTGTTTTTTTTTTCTATTTGTCATTTTTATGTAATGCCGGGAGCCAAACCCAGGAAATTACCGGCTGTTCAAAGAGAACCTCAGGAAATTACCTGCTATTCTAGAAAGACTAGTCAGTACAAGGTTAGTCTAGAAAGACTAGTCAGTACAAGGTAGAAAGACTAGTCAGTACACAGGTCTCAGGTCCCAGGAACTTGAAGAACGTCAGGCATTTCCTTGGAGCCGGTTATGACAATGGGATGGTCTAGGGCAATAAGGATATGACAGTGGATTGGTCTTAGACAATAAGGACTCAATAGTGGGATAGCCCTAACCAGTGACTCTCACCCAAACTTCCCGGTTTGTTGTGTCCTTAAAACTTGCCCCCCCCCCCAATTAAAGTTTCAGAGCTTGATCAGAACCCCAGACTTGCTCTCATTCTTTGTGTGTCTTATCTTTTCATTTTCTCGCCCCCTTCCCTAAGGTCTCGTCGAATCCCCGTGGACCGGGGCAATATAAGAGGGCAATGATATTTGTAAATTAAATTTGTATCCAGATACTTTGCTGAAAGTGTTTATCAGATATGCATGTCTTCCAGTGGAATTTTAGGGTTACATATGCATACTATTTTATCATATGCAATTGACAATACTTTGACTTATTCTTTTAGCAATTTTATATTTCACTGATCTTCAAAAACTATATTGTATAGGTATAGAGAGAGGAGATAGCTTCATCTTGTTCCAGATGGAATTTCTTTGACTTTTTTTTCATGTAATTTAATGTTGGCTATAAACTTGATGGAAATTGCCTTTATTGTGTTTTGAAATGTCCCTTGTAACCTAAATCTCTCTAGAATTTTACCATAAAGTAGTGTTGGATTTTGTTGAAGGCCTTTTCTGGATTTAATGAAATGATCACGTGGCATTTTGTCTTTCAGTCTATTTATATTGTAGATCACACTTGCTGGTTTATATATGTTGAACCATCTCTGCATTTCTGGGATAAAAGCTACGTAGTTATAGTGGATGCTTTTTTAGATGTGCTCTTAGATTCTGTTTGCAAGTAATTTATAGAAAAAATTTTTAAATCTATGTTTATAAAGGTACTTGATCTATAATTCACTTTTGTAGTAGGGCCTTTATGTGGCTTAAGTATCATAATTGTGGTTTCATGAAAAGAACTAGGCAAAGTTCTTTCTGTTTGTATTTTTTGTAGAATAATTTGAGAATATTGACATTGATTTTTCTTTGAATGTCTGGTGGATTTCTGTACTAAAACAATATGGCCCAGGGGTTTGTTGTTGTTTGGTTAGATGGTTTTGAGTTTTGGTTGGGAGACTTTTATTTACTGCTTCTATTTTACTAGGGATTGTGTGTAGGTCTATTTAAATTCCTTATTTGATATAGATTTTACTTTGTTAGATGATAATTATTAAGAATATTAACTACTTCCTTTAGATTTTTCAGTTTTGTGGAATACAGATTTTTAAAGTGTGAGAATCCTTATGATTCTCTCAATTTCATTATTATTAGTTGGTATGTTCCCCTTTTCATTTCTGACTGAATAAATCTGGATATTCTCTCTCAATCTTTTTCTTCTTCTTCTTCTTCTTTCTTTTTCTTCTTCTTCTTCTTCTTCTTCTTCTTCTTCTTCTTCTTCTTCTTCTTCTTCTTCTTCTTCTTCTTCTTCTTCTTCTTCTTCTTCTTCTTCTTCTTCTTCTTCTTCTTCTTTCTTTTAAGTTTGGCTAAAGGTATGTTTATGCTGTTGCTTTTCTCAAAGAACCAAGTCTTTGTTTCATTGATTCTGTTTATCATTCCCTTTGTTTCTTTTTTATTGATTTCAGCCTTGAGTTTATTTATTGCTATCTACTCCTTTTGTATGACTTTATTCTTTTGGTTTTAGAGTTTTCAGTTGTACTGTTAAGTTAGTAGAAATTGATTTCTCTCTCTCTCTTTTTTTAACATAGGCATTTAATGCTATGAACTTGCCGCTTAGAACCACTTGCATTTTGTCGCATAAGTATTGAGTATGTTGTGTATTCATTTTTGTTTAAGTCTAGAAAGTCTTTAGTTTCTTTCTTGACCAAGTTTTCATCCCACAGAGAGTAAGTAGTTCCACTCCCATGTTTGTAACCTTCCTGTTGTATCTGTTGATTTTGATATCTGTTGTTGATATCCAGCTCTTATTTGTGGCGATCAAATTGGATGTATAGTTTTATTTCTATTTTTTTTTTTTTTTTTTTGTCTGTGGAGGCTTGTTTTGTGTCCAAGTATGTGGTCTATTTTGGAGAAAGTTCCATGAGGTGCTGAGAAGAAAGTATATTCTTTTGTGTTTGGAACTAATCATACACACACACACACACACATACACACACACACACACACACACACACACACACACACACATATATATATATATATATATATATATATATATATATATATATATCAATATCAGTTAGGTTCATTTGGTTTATGACTTCAATTAGCTTCAGCATTTCTCTGATTAGTTTTTGTCTGAACGATGTGTCATTGATGAGAGGGATACTGAAGTCTCCCACTCTCAGTATGTGGAAGTCAATGTGTAAATTAAGCTATAGTAGTATTTCTTTTATAACCTTAGGTGCCTTTATGTTTGGTGCTTAGACGTTAAGAATCACAATGTTCTCTGGGGTGGAATTTTCCTTTTTTGAGAATGTAATGACCTTTTCTATCTCTTAGGATAAATTTTGGTTTTGAAATCTATTTTGTCAGATATTAGAATAGCTGCACAGCTTGCTTCTTTTTTCTATTTGCTTTTTGTATCCCTTTTCATCCTTTTCCTCTGGAGTAATGTCTATCCTTGATATTAACGTATGCTTTTGGGGTGTAGCAGAAGGATAAATTCTGTCTTGGCATCCATTCTTTTAGTCTTCATATTTTAATTGGGGAATTTAGACCAATGAATTTTGAGGGTTATCAGTTAGCAGTGTTTTGATTCCTGTCATTTCATTGTTGTTATTGATGTCATGACACTGGTAATAAGTTTGTGTGTATTTCTTCTCATTTGATTTACTAACTTGGCATTATTTATTCTCTGTTTCTCTAGGGTGTGGTTAACCTCTTCTAATGTTTTCTATAATGATGAATTTGTAGATAGATGTTGCTTAAATTTGGGTTTATCATGGAATATCATCATATTTTTCCATTTATTGGAAAGTTGAAAGTTTTGCTGGGTAAAGTTTCCTGGGCTGGCATCTGTGGTGCTTTAGAGTTTGTAGAGCATCTGAGCTTGACTTTCTGTCCTTTAGAGTCTCCATTAAGAAGTCAGATGTATTATAATAGGTCTGCCTTTATATGTCACTTGGTCCTTTTCCCTTGAAGCTTTTAATATTCTTTCTTTGTCCAGTTTAATGTTTTATTCATTTCCTTTCAGTGCTTGCTTATGTTTTCATAGATTTTTAAAGCGATTTACTCATTTCCTCTTTAAAGACATCTATCATATTCATAAAGGCTTCTAAAGTTTTTGTCTTGTGTTATAGCTATGTTACAAGTTTAATGTTTTATTGCTATGTTCTGAGGGGACTTTCTTTTCTGGTCCAGTCTATTTGGTGTTCTCTGTTTCTTATACTATGGCAGGGATCTCCTTCTTTAGGTTAGGAACATTTTCTTATATGATTTTGCTGAAAATATTTTTCTATGCTTTTAACCTGAGTTCTTCACCTTTCTTTATTCCTGTTTACTTAGATTTGGTCATTTCATAGTGTCCTTAATTTTCTGGGTGTTTTCTGCCAGAGATTTTTTAGATTTAACATCGTTTCATTTTCAGATTTCCCTCAGTTTCAGCTGGTTTCATTTTGTTTTTGTTTTTGTTTTTGTTTTTTTGCTTCTTTGTTTCTTTGTTTCTTTTTTCTTTTTTTATTTTCTTTTTCTTTATTGTATTCTATTTCCACTTTTAGGCCTTGAACTATTTTATCATTTCCTTCTAATGCTTGCTTGTGTTTTCATAGGCTTTTGAAGGGATTTACTCATTTTCTTTTAAAGACACCTATTATATTCATAAAGGCTATCTAAGATCTTTGTCTTGTGCTGCAGCTATGTAACATTTCTCAAGGTGCGCTGTGGCAGGGTTGTTAGGCTCTACACATTGTCCTGGCTGTTACTGATTGTGGTTTTATACTAGCATCTAGGCATCTGGGTTTTTGATGATTGTAATTCTTAGATTCTGGTGTCTGTTTTTGTCTCTTTTAAGTGTATATTTTCTTGTTTTCCGTGCTTTCTCTTATTCTTTGGATAGTGTGGTATGTAGATGGTGCCTAGCAAGGTACTCCTCTGGGATCCTGCTAGGTATAAGTATACTGGGCTCTGGGTAAAAATTGTTTCTAGGTATTGGCAAGTAACACTTAGGAATTGTGGTTCACTAGAAAAGGGGTTGAGGGGTGTTTCACTAAGATCTGCTTAGTCCCTTGGGGATGGGACTATAAAAAAAAAAATAAAGCGAGGAAAGACCAGGACAGGTAGTCTGCTGCAGGGCTGAGGATGAGACTAGAGGATTGGATTTAGAGGAGAGGAAGGTGAAGATCTGAACCTGGCTTGCCTGTGTTGTTGGCCTACTTACTTCTCTGGCAGGCTTGGCTGGAGGATTCCAGGGAATGTCTGCTGGAGTTGATGGCTGGGATGAACCCATGAGTGGGGGAAAGGAAGGCTGAAGGTCTGCATAGTCTACTGGAGATCCTGGCAGGGAGAGGGCAGTGCCCAGGAAGTGGTCTGCTACAGAACTAGGAGTGAGACTGGGAGGTTGGACTTGGAGGAGACGAGAGGAGAGGAGAAGAGAGAAGAGGAGAGGAGAAGAGAGGAGAGAAGAGGAGAGGAGAGAAAAGGAGAAGAGAAAAGAGGAGAGGAGAGGAGAGGAGAGGAGAGAAAAGGAGAAGAGAAAAGAGGAGAGGAGAGGAGAGGAGAGGAGAGGAGAGGAGAGGAGAGGAGAGGAGAGAAAAGGAGAAGAGAAAAGAGGAGAGGAGAGGAGAGGAGAGGAGAGGAGAGGAGAGGAGAGGAGAGGAGAGGAGAGAAAAGGAGAAGAGAAACGAGGAGAGGAGAGGAGAGGAGAGAAAAGGAGAAGAGAAACGAGGAGAGGAGAGGAGAGGGGAGGGGAGGGGAGGGGAGGGGAGGGGAGGGGAGGGGAGGGGAGGAGAGGGGAGGAGATGTGTGGTTTGTTTACCTGCTTTCCTGGCTGGAGCATACTATGGGTTCTCTGGGAATTGGAGTTGGGGGTTCTGACAAAGAGATGAGTGGGGAAAAGGAAGATTGGAGGGAGTTATCTGTGTGATCTCCTGAAGACAGATGCAGGAACGGAGCAGGGTGCTGAGGCAGGTAATTTTCTATAGAACTAAGGATGAGACTTGAAGATTGGATCTGGAGAAAAGGAGAAAGAGATTAAGATCTACAATAAACCTGCTTTCCCAGCCTAAGTAGTCTGTGGGTTCCCAAGGGTAATTTACTCTTGATTTAAATGTTTATATGGAATGCATAAGGGGAGGGGAATAAAATATTCATAAGAGGCAGATGGAGGAAGGAAACTGGGTGGGAGAAAGGATTGGGAGGAGAATGGAAAGGTTCAGGATCAGGTATGTGGAGGAACAGGAGGGATGTCCAGATGACCATAGGAATTAATAGAAATCTACAACTCATGGGGGTCGGGAGGTAGGAGGCATCTCCAGGAGGAGAAAGACCTGGGATATGCCAAGGCTGATTGATATCCACGGGAAGCTTCTGAAGAGAAAAGAAGGAATGATGGGGGGGGGCACAGAACTGTGAGGAGAGGAGGGAGAAGAAACTGTGGTTGAGATGTAAATAAATAAATGACAAAAAATAAAAAGAAAGAAAAGAAAAAAAACTATTTTCTGGATATTCAACTGTTAAAAGCATACCCTGCTCTTTCAGAGGACCTGGATCCAATACCCTGCACCCAGGCCGTGACTCATAATTTTTTATAATTCTAGTTCTAGAAGATTCACTGTCCTCTTATGATCACATAGTTTCTTCATGAATGTGCTACACAGAGAGGAGGTATATATTTTTTAATTAAATATTGAGTAATCCAAATATAGCAATAATTAAAAACAATGAATCAGTTAAATGCTTCAATATAGGCAATGTTTGACAGGAATGTAATTTATTAGGTATCAGAATTTATTTATTATTGTATGCAGATCTAGATTCATTTTAAGCTGGACAGGGTCATGGACTGATGTAAATATTACCCATTTTAATCTTCACACTAACTTTATGGAATAAGAATGGTAAAATTTATATGATTATGAAAGTCAGAAAATGTTTATAATGATGGTGACTAAGACTAGAAATATTTTTATATGTAGACTGCCTTTACTGAGAGAATTTTCACAGAAATGTAGGTTCCACTGATTTTCTGATGACTCTAACTGTTCTAGTTCAATGTTGATTACAAGTGGTAATTATCATCCTCAGATCAGTTACTATGTCAGAGGGCACTGCTTCCTTGACTACATGTGGGTCTTCTGCCTGTGTTGAGAACTGCAACATAGAAATGCTAGTCAATCCAAACCAAGCCAATTCAAAATGTGAATGGCAGTTTTCCCCACAGAAATTCTAAGAAGAATTCTAAAACAAAAATGTTTTTATTGCATTCTGCCTTTCATTCCTTTATATTATATTCTAAAAATAAACATTCAAGCCTGTCTAAAATTATATAATGCAAAAAATCCCTACACAACCCCAAAACATGTCACACCATTTAATCAGGAGATAACTTGAAATTATTTTATTATATCTTGATACATTATAAACAAACCATAAAAGTGGTTAACTGTATTATCATTACATAATACTATGGTAGACAGGGACCATAACACTGATCTAGAGGAAGTCCCAAAGAGGTGCAAAAGATATAAATCTGTCTTAGTTTCCATAAGTTACTAAAACAAAATTCCATAAATTGTCCATTTTAAAAACAAAAACTTACCCTTCACAACAATAAGGGCTGAAAAGCCTAAAATCAAGGCACCAGATGAAACTTGATAGTTGGTATTCTAAGCTAAAATTATTAATTAATTCTAAGTAAATAAAATTATGAATGGACGATGTAACCACCTCAGCTTTCTATGACAGTGGTGGCTGGATTTCCATATTTGATTCTTATAAGGTGATACAGAATCAATTCATGGCAGATTTCAAAGTATCATCTATATATTCATGGGTTAGAGAACAGAATAATTCACTGCATCAAAAATGAATCAGTTGCTCTATTAATTAAATTTTTCAATAATATCTTCTTCAGTGAAACTCTCTCTTTATTTCTGTTTCCATTGACTAAATATTAGTTGAGTATGAGAGAATTTCTTTCCTGATGTATATAATGCTCCAAAGGCTCATAGCCACCATATTTCCTAACTCAAAGATGTGCTGGCCCATTCAACCAAGAGCTTAAACATTACATTTTAATATAAAAGCTACAATCTGGGATAGAATACCTTTCCTGACCACTAATTGGTATTACCAGCTGATTGCTCCCATAAACGTAGCCACTTTCATTCTGTATGTATTGCCCTCCAGTCTGGCCCTCTCAGACATTGTTGCTGGTGAAATGTCCTCTTCAGTATGTATTTAAGATCTGTTGCCCTACTAAGCTCTTAAAAGTCATTGATTAACTTTTTAAATAGCAAGTCATCAACTTTGAATTGGTAGCTTCTTGGCTCCTGGAAACTTACAGAAGTGGGCCTTTTGCAAATAACTTCAAAAAAAAAAAAAAGCTGGACATATGTTCGAACAAGAATTCATCTAAGGAGAGATTTGTTCCAACAATAAGGACTAGAAAAGAAGTTCAAACATTCTGTGCAAAGCTCAATCCTTGCCTGGATAATTTTTCCTATTTAAAGGTCAGCGCCATTTATGAAGTAGTTAACCTGTATTTTTAAACCTGACTGTTTCTTTCTTTGGTGTTTGTTTTTTCTCATTGCTTCAGTGTATATCCTAACCTTGTAAACACTCTAAAGTAAACTTTTAAAACTGTGACATATAAGAACACTGTATGAGGTGTTGGCGTTA
Source organism: Arvicanthis niloticus (assembly GCF_011762505.2). Taxonomy (NCBI): domain Eukaryota; kingdom Metazoa; phylum Chordata; class Mammalia; order Rodentia; family Muridae; genus Arvicanthis; species Arvicanthis niloticus. The sequence continues at coordinate 28,041,283 of NC_047668.1, forward strand.
TCCTTCCAGAAAACTGCTGCCCTCACGAGAGTAGGTCAGGAGTGTGGGAAGATGACAGCAGGATCAGACATGTTGGTCAGAGACTGTGGTTTCCAAGCTTCATCTACAGTCCATAGCCACATAAAAGCTGCTGCTACAAGACCAACACCAGAAGGTTACTTGTAAAATGTTTTCATGTGAAGCTATTTACCTCATATTGGGTCAGTGAAACTTCAGCTATCTGCTCTGATTTATCTTAAGCATCTATTATACCATAGTTGCTCTGGTTTTCACTAAAATCCCCTGTTTACAAGAACAGAATACAAAGAGCTGTTTCAAACAGGAAATCAGCATCACACAGTACCAAGCAGCACATGGGTGCCACATAGCTTCCTTTCCTTAGAAAAACAGCAAACCAAGGCCTTCCTGTGCAAACTGGCAGCACTTCCTCTCCCCTACCTCATTGGATTAGAGTTCCTACATAATGCCAACCACTTTTCTGGCAGTAGACATAAAGACTCAGGTTAAATTTTCCCTGCTAACACCATGTCTTGGTGCCAGACTGTCACTCTGACCTGCTCCCAACAATCTGAAAGCATATCTCCTCCAGGCAATTTTTAGATATTTTTTTCCTTGTTGTTGCCTGGATTTTGTGTGTTTGCATCATTCTTGTGTGCACTGTGTCAGATGAGCAGGCTGATTGCTGTCACCCACGAATGAATTTCACAGCCCTCATGCAGAGGCTTGCTGCCTTTTTTTTTCATGATGTTCCCCATAATGAGAATGATATAGTTCAAAGAATCACAAAGAAAATAGGAATTAATAGTTTCCACCCAAGGTGAGATGAAAGTCATTGTAGGATAGAGAATCTATCTGTTTACAAATGAGTCACTGTGTGTATGATTTTTCAACCAGTCTTCAGTATAAATACGGAAATAGTGAGGTCGCTCGCATTGTTTTAAGTGAACTCTGTAAGCTTGTTTACAGAACCTAAGTATGTCATGATGTTTACCTTTTGGTCTAACTTTGAATTTAGTACTCTTCAATGTCTAATGGCCTTGAGATAAGGAGCAATAATTATCATTGATCGTCAAATATGAACCATAGGAGAGGCTATGGGACACAAGGTCAGTAACTGCACAGTGAATGTCTGGAGGCCAAGTGCCACCTCACCAAGAATTCGTTTTTATGACTGACAAGCCATCAGCAATAGACTTCCTCATAAAGAGAATGGTAGGGTGGTATATGTCATATGAGGATGGTCAGAAGTAGATACAGCTTCAGATTTAGGTCGACTCAGCACATCAAGGCTATTCTTTAAATACTTTGTTTTCTCTTTTCTCCATTTACTTCTTAGGTATTATCTTCACTTGCAAATTCCTTAAATTACTGCCATAGTTCCAAGATCTGTACCTATACACCATTCAGGAAGACAGATACTGTTAACTGCAGGTGTATGAAGTTTGAGGTCAGTCTTGGCTACATATTAAGATGTGTGTATTTCTCTCTCTCTCTCTCTCTCTCTCTCTCTCTCTCTCTCTCTCTCTCTCTCTGTGTGTGTGTGTGTGTGTGTGTGAGAGAGAGAGAGAGAGAGAGAGAGAGAGAGAGAGAGAGAGATGCAGGAACACAGAGACACAGAGACACAAGACAGACACACAGAGAGAAGCAAAGAGGAAAGAATCAAAGCCCCCCTTTTCCATAATTCTTCAATATCATCTATGTTTCTTGATCCAGATTATCAATTCTTAAAGACCTTCATTTAGTACAGGGAAGTATTATAAGAACATGTTTAAGGATTATACTCTAATGGCTAATCAGGACATGTAATATAAGGCAAGATCAAAATTCCACTCATCCTGTCTCTAACTCACTACATAAAGGAGACAGCTCAGAGGAGAATATACGATCCTCATAAGACTTATATTCTTTTTAATTTTTCTATGTTTTTATGAATTTAGCATCCAAGACATATTTCATACTGTTAATAGTCACTAGGGCAACTTTTATTCCCTGAAAGTTTTCCCTAGAGATTAGGAGATCATCAGACTAGATATTTTGTAAACTGTCTTTTAGCAGTAAGTTATTTGGAGACTGAAGAAACTAATAGCAGACTGGAGAGATGACTCAGTGGTTAAGACTATTCTTCCAGAGGTCCTGAGTTTAATTCCCAGTAACCACATGATGGTTCACGATCATCTCTAATGGGATCTGATGCTCTCTTCTGGCGTGTCTGAAGACAGTGACAGTGTACTCATATAAATAAAATAAATCAATCCATTAAAAAAGAGAAATTAATAGCATATGAACTCTGAACACCTTCAAAATGCTATCACAACTCAGTCCAAAGTAGTATTTTTAATGTTTAAATCTTCTCAACACAATTTACAATCTCAACAATTCCATGCTTAAGGAAACACTCTGAGCAATGACGTCATGTAAGTCCACACAATAGAAGACAGCTACCACCTCTGGAAGATCAAACTGTACTCCTGTTATGTGCATTCACAGATCAGATATGTATCTGCATGGACACTTAATCACTATGCAAGCTTGCTTTCCCTGCACAGGAAAAACGGGGAGAAAATTCTAAACCCGTCTCTAGTCACTCTGATTCCCAAGAAACTCCTCCTATCGTTGAATAGTAAACAGCCATGACTAACTATAAATTGAGTTTACCTCACACATATATTCACTTAGATAGCTGTATAGACAGGTTTTTCTTGTTCTAACTTAACAAGAAGCCACAGCACTGTTTTAAATCAGTCCTAGTACACAAATTAAATTTAAAGGGTACATAACCTCTAAGGATATTAGAGAACACCTAGAAAAAGTGATGTCAAAATATACATGCTGTTTGTCTTGTCACACTTACACAGCTCAGTTGTGAACTGGACCAATCTTTGGTAAACGCAGTATGATATTTTCTTTCCAGAATGAAGATTTACAAAATGAGTCTGGATGTCAAGATTTGTTTCTCAATTCAAATTCACTCAGAATAAGATACTGTTTTGTTTTGTTTTATTTTATTTTATTTTATTTTATTTTATTTTATTTTATTTTATTTTATTTTGTCTTAAACAGGTAGGATCAAACAAAATTGAGTTTGTTACAGCTTTGGTCAAGCTAAGGCAGTCCTTGACACTAGTAGTCGAAGTTTGCTGCTGATTGTTTGTAAACATCCCAGGCACTGTTATTACTTAGGTGCAGCCATTTCAATAGCTGGCTGCTCTTGGCTGTTTTGTGACAATTGTGTCTCATTTCACTCTCAGAGAAAACCTTAATTCCAAGAGCCAAGGATTTCTATCTGTTACCTCCTAGGTACTAACCTCAATTTTCACTGTGGATCTCAAACTCAAGATTTTAAAATATTGGTACACTATCACAACATGACATTAAATGGATATTGAATTCCTCTAGCTCTTTTAAATATTTTCCTACAGAGAGAGCCTGCTCTTGGACGATTATGTTTTCTCTTTTGATGGAGTATGATAACACATTTTTAAAGCATGGAATTTCAATATATCATGTTCTGCCTGGCAATTTTGACATCAAAACAACTGCTCTTGGGTGTATACCATGCTTGGAACTGGCAGGCCATACCTCATCGAGATACTAAGTAAAGAATTTTGATAAATTATAAAATACCACAGACTTTTATGAGTTAAATGGTAGCATAAAAAACATTGCAGGTCAAAGGTGTTTGATTATAGTATCTCCGGGACATGGTCCTGTCCAGGATTTTATACCCAGTGCCTGGCATCCACAAGAGGCTGGATAATCATTTTGGAAAAAATTAATTAAATGATAATTTTAAAAGATCACAGAATAAAAGTATTTCTTTATCAAATTATTTAGGATGTAGGAAGACTAAATTTTCTAATTTTAATTTTTTTAAAATTTTCATGTTTATGTAGAAGGTATAAAAACAACAAAATAATTAATTGAAAATGGTCAGAGTAACTTTAGGAATGTTACTGATTCAATGACTAGCGAATTAGAAATGCTACTTTTCAAATTGCACAAATAGAAAACAAGTTTTCTGTTATTTTTCTAAAACTAAATTCACAGACTGTTTAATGTAAATTGTTAAAAAAACTTCATGGACTTTGATTAAAAAAATAATATATGGTCACAAGGAAAGACATATTTGGGGTACAAATAGTATTTCTGAAAATAAATGTGAATATTGAAGTCTCACAAAAAATATTTGTGCAAAGCATTCTGATGGATTTAGTTTGTATACAATGACTTAGACAGGGTGCTTTATGTCTTTTAAGTATACTTTTAAATGCATGGAGAAGATTAACACCAATAGTTTTTTTTGTTGTTGTTGTTATTCCTTAGAATAGTGAAGTATAAATATCATGCAAACCAACATTTTGCAACATGAATAGTGACTCTTTCCTGCAGTTGTGAAAGTCAAGGGAATAGGTATTTTATCCCCAGATATCCTTAGATCATTCTAACCTCAAGGCATATATGAGAGGCGATCACCAATACCACCTGTAACTTTTCTTGGTCTAGGGCAATTTAGAATGCAACTTTCTTTTATTTATAATTCCACTTTGAATCAAAGCATCGACTACCCCAAGCATCAGTGCTCTTCAATATCTAATTTCACAGTTTTCTTAACACATATTTCATGTTATTTATTATAGTCAGAGGCATCCCAACACCTTGTCTATCTTTGCTACCTTTTAAATGGTTTCTCTGGCAAACCATCAATCACAAATCATGAAACATATTTTAGCTTAAGTAAGATCAGCTAAGGAAGTAAACAAGGCTTGTATGTTCTAATTGGAAGCATTGCTCACATCAATAAGTGATAAATGCTAGTTCTATGATAGAATATTTATTTCCTAGATGCATTTGTAATGGAAAGTATGGGCAAGATTAAAATCTCTAATCACTCACTAACTTTGAGGCCATAAAGATATTGATAAATATACAACCCAAATGTTTTGTGTTCAAAGTAATTCAAATTGAGTTTTAAATTTTTGGTATCACTAAAGAAGTGTATATGTGTATTTTACGTATGCCATTCTCAGAAAATCATAGGCAACTTAAAATAATGAAAATTAATTTTATGAAAATATTTCTGCATATTTCAAAACAGTGTTTAGTTTCATAATCCCCTTTTTGATATTTGTTTTAACCTAACACAATTTTACTAAAGCATTTTTTTCTTTAGAGCTTTCTGCTAATATACATACTATATTCAGTAGCTTCTAAATGATGTCTTAAACACACTAGAATGAATATATTCCCAAATAGGAAAGAGTATGCTTCCTTCATAAAATTTAATTCAGAGAACAGAGGTGTGCTCACTTGTTCCATGAAGTCAATTGTGCCACTGAACCATATTAGCCAGGTGATGCTCATTCACTTTACAGGTAATTTATCACAACAAGAGCACTGTCTCAGGGATGGTTCACACAAATAATTTCGCTTAGGCAAACACCATTTTCCAGTAATGATAGAACAAAATAAACTTTCAGAGCAGTTATGAACAGTGACATCGCACTTTCAGTACACATTTGCCAACCTGTCTCTATTGTTTGCAAAGGAATTAACTGTGGCAAGAAAATCATTAGAGCCATCTGCTCTGGTGGTGAGAAAGCACATCTATGATTATTTTATTATAGGAGCAAAGATGAGGAAACTGTTTTAGAATGGTTTGAACATCGTTTATCCTAAATTTAACATTCTAGCTTAAAAAATAACACTATTGACTGTTCTTGCTGAGGCTTTTTATAAATTCATTTACTCAGAACCATGTCAGACAGTGTTGACTTCATCATTAAAATTGGATGTTACAATGATCTCAATTTGTAATGTGTTTTTATTTATTAAATAAGAAGTGAGAACATAAGTTGATTTTCTGTTTGTTTGTTTTTTAAGTAGCTTAACAAAATAGTTTCTTTGGTTGGCTTGAAAGAGTAGATAAATCCACAATCTACATTTGTAGAGCAAAAAAATACATGAATGTAATTTGAGCTCTTATCGTAAGGTGTTTGTCAAGAGTGTGCAAAAACAAGAGGAAGAAATAAGGCTAAGAAGAGAAGTAACCAAAGAAAATTCACTGATGACTAGGATTTTAAATACTATGTTTATCTGATAATATTCAGTGTATGCTTCACTCTTTTTTGGTGTTATCCCACACCTGACAATGACATCTTAGATGAAGAAAGATATTTTGGGTGCATTATTTCAGAAAAATTCAGTCCATTGAGGTAGAGGCACAGCAGAGGAGCTCAGTTCATATTTTTTTTTTTTTAAGAGCAGAAAGCAGAGAACATGGCTGGAACTTTCCAAGACCTGTCCTTGTGAATTGTTTCTACCAACTGGGTCTGGTCTTTGGAAAATTCTAACATGCACCCAGCCCATATACATATATAAATAGTGCCACTTCCTGATGACCATGTACTCAAAACATGGTCCCATTGGGAATAATTCAGAATTAGACCATTACATTACAACATATACAGGCTTTACCATAAACCCCTCTATTCCTCTGTCCCTTAGAATAGTAGTATTAGAAGGATCACTACAAGGCAGAACTTGTCCCCACACAAGCACACTTAAATCCAGTAGATATTTTGTAACTAAATACACATTGAAAGGACAGATAGATTGTCAGGCTCCTGTCAGCAAGCACTTCTTGGCATAAACATTAGTGTCTGCGTTTGGTGTCAGTATATGGAATGGACCCAGGTGGGGCAATCTCTGGATGGCCTTTCCTTCAGTCTCTGCTCCACACTTTGTCCTGGTATTTCCTTTAGACAGGAGCCATTCTGTTTAAGAATTTGGAGATGAGTGGGTGGCCCCATACCGCAACTGGGGCCTTGCCAAACCTCTGGATATGGTCTTTACAAGTTTTCCCTTAAGTCAGCAAAGTGCAAAGGTGGTTGCAGACTCTTATTATTATTATTTTTTTTGTGTGTGTGACATGATCTTAGAAATAATGTTCTGTCCTTTTGATGTTCATTTTAAACAAGTTTTCAGGTCCTAGCATATTTAGGTATAAGAAATTAAGCAAGATATTAAATCCGTGGAGATGGGTATTTGGGGGTCATACCAGTGGTTACCTGGCTTGCACTAGGGTTAGTATCTTTTTTAATTGATTCATCCAAAGGATGACTCTTCTCTAAATTTCAATTATTTATTTTTAAATTCAATCATGACATCAATTAGTTTATTTATATAAAAATCATTTATTCTTCTTTCCTATTAATGTTAGAGAAGTTTTTCCTCCCTACCATATGGGATTATTGAATTTGTGACTATAGTTATAAATTACCAGTTTCTGGAGCACTAATAAGAACACAACCATCCTTACACATGTCTTTATGATCAAATTGCTTATTTTATACTGTCAATTCCCATACCTCGATTTTGTGTCTCCAAAGTCCTATATCACCAACTATACTCTAGGGTTGGAGTGCATAGCAGTAGTAATGCTAAAATTGTCAACTTGGGTGTGAGTTTGTGAAAATGACAACAAAACAGCAACAACAATAACAAACCATTAACAACAGCAAAAATCCCAAAACAAATCCTGATGTCATATGAGTTTCTTTCCTACATTCTTATGGAGAGGTATTTTTCTCATAAGTGTTTTAAATGGCCATTTCTGTTTTTTAGAAAAATTTTCTTCCCCCCACTCAGTCCCCCCTCCCACTGTTCCTCATCCCATTCCTCCAAGGGGGTGCTCTCCACCCGTTCACCTCAAACCCCTCGAAGATTAAGCACACCTTCTCCCACTGAGGTCAGACCAAATGTACTGCTGCTACACATGCACCTGGGGCCTTGGACCAGCCTGTGTATGCTCTTTGTTGGTGGCTCAGTCTCTGGAAGCTCCCTGGGGTCTGAATTATTTGAGATTGCTGGTCTTCTTATGGGGTCACACTCCAAATCCTTCCCCTAAGTTCAACCATAGAGATCCCGACTTCTGTCCAATGGTTGGGTGGATAGCCATGCCAGGCTCCTGTCTGTAAGCACAGCATAGCATAGTAGTGTCAAGTCTTGGAGCCCCTGTCCCATGAAATGGATCCCAAATTGGGCCGGTCACTGGATATCTTTCCTTCAATATCTTCTCCATTTTTGTTTCTGCAGTTCTATTAGACAGGAATAATTCTGGGTCAGGAATTTTGACTGTGGGTTAGTAACCCTGTCCCTCCACTTGAGGTCCTATCTTCTGGAAGTAAACTCTTCAGAGTTCCCTTTCCCCAATGTTGGGCATTTTAGCTGAGGTCACCCCCAATGAGTCCTGAGAATGTCTTACCTCCTGGGTCTCTGGTACTTTCTGCTTCCCAGTCCCCAAGGCTGCTTATTTCCAAAATGCTTTATACTCTTGGCCCTCTGGGCTTCTCTCCTGTTCCCTCTCCTCCATATCTGATACTGCCTCTTCCCTTTTCCCCTCCCTCTTTCCTCTCTCTCCCAGGTCCTACCTCCCTCCACCTCCTGTGATTATTTTCTTCCCCCTTTTAAGTGGGGTTGATACTTCCTCACTTGGGCATTTCTGCTTGTTATGCTTTTTAAGGTCTGTAAGTTGTATTCTAGGCATTCTCTTTCTTTTGGCTAATATCAACTTATCAGTGAGTTCATACCATGCAAGTCCTTTTGGGTCTAACTTACCTCACTCAGGATGATATTTTCTAGTTGCATCCATTTGCCTGCAAATTCATTATATTCTCTCTTTTTAATAGCTGGATAGTATTCCACTGGGGAAACGAACCGCATTTTCTGTATCCATTCTTCTGCTGAGGGACTTCTGGGTTGTTTTCAGCTTCTGGCTATTACAAACAAGGCTTCTATAAACATGGTAGAGCACATGTCTTTGTGGTATGGAGGGGCATATTTTTTGTACATGCCCAAGAGTGGTATAACTGGGCCTTCAAGTAGAACTACTTCCAATTTCCTGAGGAACCTCCAGATTGATTTCCAGAGTGGTTGTTCCCGTTTGCAATTCCACAGCAACAGAGGAATGTTCTTCTTTATCCATATTTTTGCCAGAATCTGCTGAGTTTTTTGTCTTAGCCATTCTAGTTGGTGTGAGGTGGAATCTCAGGGTTGTTATGTTCGTTTTTTAGATATGATGTAATCCCCAAGTTGTCTTGGTCAGTAATTGAGATGCTGTGAGCAGGCATGTTGGTCACGAATTTCATTAGCAGCATGAGGAAAAGAAAAGTAGAAGTAGGTCTTCCTCAGTATTTCAGGCTTGGAAATATAGGATATGGTGCACATAAAGATCCAGTCTTCCGAAGTTAGAATATCCATCTTGGTACTATTGAAGTAGCAGTCAGGAAACCTCACTTCCTGCCCCAGACTTTCTCACTCACTCAGAGCTTGGGCAAAGTTCCCTAAATGCCTTAAAAAGGGAACGGATTAGACATAGGCATATCTGCTGAGAATACAAAGATGCTTTTGCCGACTTTTATCATTTTCTGGAAAACTGGAAACAACGTAAGAATGAACCATATGGGGAAGAAGCGTGAGGACCTCGGCACCATGCCACATCACTCTCACCTGACCACCTTAACTTCCCAATCCTATGCTGGAGAAGACAGCAATATGATCACACCTATAACATTCTACTTTGCCTTTAAGAATGTGGAACTACCGTTTTCTAGTTTGTTCATCGAATACCTAGAGAGATGGCTAGAGTGTTAGTGGTAGTGGTTTTTTTTTTTCTAACAATGATCTATGAAGGATTCAATATAGCCCTAGAGCATTGGTTCTCAGCATGTCTGTCATGATCCTTTGGGGGGTCCAACAACCCTTTCACAGGGGTCTCCTAAGACCATAGAAAAACACAGATATTTACATATCATTTTATAACAGTAGCAAAAATAGAGTTATAAAGTAACAACAAAAATAGTTAGATGGCTGGGGGTCACCACAACATGAAAAATGAAAAACTGTATTTAAGAGTCAGTTAAGAACCACTGCCCTAGAGGGTCTGCTACCTGCTGGACAGCAACTGGACTCCTCCCACCTCCTGCAGATAGTGCACATCATCCAGATGGTCACCAGCGATTAGCCCATGCTCATCTTCATGACTTACAAAGGATGTGCATCAAAGGGGAGCCCCAGACAAGAAATTCTGAGTTCATCTGGAAGAAGACATTGATATTGGACACTATGAAGCATTGCCATTAATGTCATGCTCTATATGTGACCTTATTGCAGTAGGAAGCATCTGGCAATCCAGAGACTTGATTCTCTCTTCAATCATCTGTTCTCTTTATCTTTCTTGTTTCTTTATACACCCATTACTGAATAGAGGTTTAGTTGGCAGTCTCTGAGTAGACACTTTTCTAAGAAGATGAGATTGACAGGTGCCTTTTGAAGACAAGAGTCAATCTCATTTAGATAAAGATTAGGATAATCTAACTCAGGTAACTTCCCAGTTAATGACTTGATTACCTGATCCTTCTTACTGTTCTGGTTTGGGGGGTGTCAGAGATGTTGCCTATTTTTGTTTACAACAGATAATATGTGTATTTGGTGCATGGATTGTGTTCTGGGTCACTAACAGAGAGGCATTTTGACTTCAAACAGGATTGAGACAGTTGGCGACATTCTCACTGATCCTAGGGCTTAAGTTTCATACTGGAACATAAGCTTCAGTCTGTCCTCAATGAGTTGGAAACACCCTGCACTATTTTTAGGTATAATCTGTTACTCCAAAATCCTTGTAGTGTCTGTAAAGTGATTAGAACTAAGGACAGGCGGAGAGTTGGAGAAGGGTGTATTCTCGCATTGCGCATTCATCAACTCCTGTTCCTGCTGAACATTTGATCCGAATGAACTTGTCAATCAAAAGTAAACAGGACAATCAATTTGAGATGATAGAAATTGTTCAATAAAATGATTGGCATCAAAATAATTAGTTTAATATATTATATGAGAATTAACTTCTTGGAATGCATTACATTAAAATTCACAAGTATATCATGACTTTTGGATGTTATCTCTTGTCTATGCAACAAAAACATATCAATAGTCTTCCTTGAAACAAGAAACTCACTTCTTCCATGGTGATGAAAATTTGCCTACAACTCAGGTCTGAAAAGCCGTAGTTTTGTGTGTCAGACACAACAGTAAAATCAGTAATTCCTTAAATATGTGGCTAGTTTTTCTTGCACTGAAGCAATTACAGTAATACATTTCATTGGAACAACTATTATGTCTGGATATTTAGCAGCTGTTTATTATGAATAGTTACCATTTCTTCACACATATTAACTGAAAATTAGGACAATATTTTTTCTAGTACTTTCTTGTGGATGAAGTTTGACACTTGTTAAAGAATGTGGAAATTGCTAGAACATTTGGTACTGACTCCTTTGTTTCTATAAAAGCACAAGGAATATCATCCAGTCTTGAGCTGGGGATCATGAATGCAAATGTCAGCACAGGGAGAGAGATCAGATAACTCCAGGTCTTGTTATTTAAATATTTATGATGTAACAACATACACTCCCACCCCTGCCGAAGACCAGCATTAGCCATTGAGGACTTCATAGACCATGCTTTAAGAAAAGCATCATTCTTGCGTAGCTCATGTGCCTAATTTTACACCACGCCTTTCTCCCCCATTGGGAATATTATTCAAGTCTAGGAAATAACATTATGTTTAAGATTTCAAAAATTTTCAAGCATGATACAGGTTTAATTTAGAAAAACAAACAAATAGGATTCAAAGACTGAGCACCTCCATAAAGATGTATAGTCTTTGTAAGAAATTAGGAAATTTTTCCCTGCAAAGGACGAGAAATTTATTTCTCAAGAGAATCAATATATATATATTTAGGACTGACGAGATGGCTCAGCAGGTAGAGGTGCTTGCTATGAAACCTGATTACCCACATTAAATTTCTAAGTTGCCCTGTGACTTCCATATGATACGGCATGTGAATGCACCTGTACATACATGCACATAAGCACACAGATAAACATACTCACACATAAATACTTGTGAAATTTAAAAATAGATTTGATGTTACTCTGACAAAATTAATGTATTTTTAAAACTACAGAAAATGAACAAAATTACCAGACTCAAATGGAAACCTCAACTGATCTGGAAAGGGGTGGAGAAGTGGAGGGAGGCCTTAACTCGAGGATGACATTTATATGGAAAGCTATCCTATAACTGGTGGAGACACATCAAAATGGAACTGATTCATTTACATTGTGCAATAATAGGCTTGTGAGAGATTTTTTTTCCAATGAATTTTCTTTTACTCAGAATTTTCTATATAAGAAATGTCAGGAATAGACAATTTGGAAGTCGCTCTTTAGAAAAATAATTGAGAATAACAACAACAAAAACCCAGAGGTACCCAATCAATAGCAACTGTAAAAGCCTTTCTGAAGGCATTTGTTTTAAGCAGTGGCTTCACAATTATTTTAAGCACCAAAACATCGATTTGAAGTAATGGAGGAAATAGTGTTACCATTGATAGAATTCAGGACATGCTATCCACAAATATGGCACAGTGGCATTTGAGAAAATAGCTGGAGGTACTAGGTCATTGTTATCCTTCTCCCACCATTGGCACTTAAGGCAGGCCATAGAAATACTGTGACCTTAACCTAAGGCATGTGGCAGAACTCACTGCACAGTTGTCCTCCTTATACCCTGAAAGTCATAGGAGTGCACAGGTATTGCCACACACACCATGTATTATCAGTAAATTGCCCTTCTTTGTTCAGTCACACATCTGCAAGAAGTCTACTCTTTATAAAACTAGGCAGTATTAGGCTGAGCTTTTTGCTGGTAGTCCCAGCATTTTGAAGGCTATGGCAAGAAGTTTTCTTGAGCCAGTGTAATAATGGCCCAACCTAGAGGGCATGCAGATTCTGTTTATAATAAGTTACAAAACAAAATAGGAGTCCCTGTTTCTCTTGTTTTATATTTATGAAGGCTCTCCTGTGAAACTCAAATTGAGAAAATCTTCATGTCTCTCTCTTGTTGATTTGTCTTTTTTAAAAGTAGATGTCTCAGCCATGAACCTAGCAGTGAGAAGAGTATACTTCTGAGTTCTGAATTAAACAATTCTGTCTTCTCAATACCACCCAACAGTAGTACATAAAGATGAAGCTTAGTAAATTGTTTTTGCTTGGATTTTCATTAGTGTGAAGAAACTATACCAAGGCAGCTTTTATAAAGGACAACATTTAATTGGGGCTGGCTTACAGTTTTAGAGGTTCAGTCCATTATCATTGTGGCAGAAAGCATGGCAGTGTTCAAGCCTACATGGTGCTGGAGTCGCTTAGAGTTCTTCTGATCCAAAGGTAGCCAGAAGGAGGGTCTGGATTTCACACTTGGTACAGCATAAGACTGAGTGTCCTCTAGGCCACATCTACTCTAACAAGGCCATCCCCCTAGCAGTACTATTTCTTGTGCTCCAAGAATTCAAATACATGAGTGTATGGGTGCCAAACCTATTCAAACTACCAAATAAATAAATAATAAATATCCAGAGAGTACTTATTTAAATCTTGTTTAATGAAGGCCCAAAGCAGGAAGGAATATTCAGTGATATTTAACATTTACTACCCGTTCCTCTCCTCCCCTCAGAAACATACACACACACACACACACACACACACACACACACACACACCTTAGTTAGGCCACTTAGAAAAAAACTCCTTGATTAGTAACTGGTAGGCTGGCAGAAACTATCATTAAAATGACATTGGTTTTTAAATTAAATTACGTGTTAAGCTTTACCAACAATTACAATATTTGACAACAGTGGTAATTCAAGAATTGCACACGTTTTCATGTTCTTTTTCAAATACATGTACTAATCCACTTCACAATGTAGGTCATTGATACAGACATTTTTTTTTTAAAGAGTAAGTATATTATTTTGATCCATTGTGTACCTAAATCCAGCCTAGGCAGCATACACTGCCTCTATCTTTGGAAGTAGGTCTCCTGACTGGAAATCTCTCTCACTTCCTCTTGTCAGCTGAGTGAGTCACCCAGTCCTCAGTGAAACCATCTGTGGACCTCCCAAACTCCACGGTCTTTCTTCTCACTTCTCTCCTCTCATAGAAGCTATAATTATGGCTTATAATAACTATCTCATTGTATTATAACTGGTCCTGAAGCTGGTGCTTTCTGTTTGATTATAAAATTTTTGAAGAAAAACAAAACAAAACAAAACAAAACAAAACAACAAAAAAACCTGTATTTTCATCTCTCTGGTGACTAACAGGAAACTGGCAGACAAGTACCAAAAAAACTCTTCTATCTATCAAGAATAAGTTCATTTCTTTTTCTCATGGATAGTTCAGGAAAAACAAAATTACACACGCATGCACACATATGCATGCACACAAGCACAAATGTGCTTGTTCATATCAAATACAAGTCCCTTCTTGAGTTACTAATTAAGCCAGAGTGACCCAAGATCACCAGGCCTGGAGGCGAGGATCATGGGTATTCTGCACTTCTGCCTGATTTCATGTGTGAGGGAAATATTCACCCTCTTAATGCACAGGAGTCTTCAAAGCACAGGAGAAAGGCTTATGGGAAACCACACCTGGCATATTGACTCTGCCTGACATGAGCACTTTTCCATTCTCCCGATACTTTGTCTAAAAATTAAATTTATAATGTTTAATAACTTGTTTGTGGATTTTGTGTTTGGTAACAGAAAAGTCAGCAACACAGTATCTCTTAGTCACTGTTTCTTCACACTTCGTAGATATCATTGCTCAGAAGCAGCCCTTTCTCTTAATGCAGTTACCCTTCCTTTAAAATTGGGCTCCTGTATTTAAATATATATATCTTAACAGGAAGAGCTCTAGTTTGGAAAGTGCCATCTCCTCCTCCTGTTTTTCTGATTCCCTTTCAACACCTGGGACACAGTGCTTCCTGGCTCAAAATTTGTTCCTTGTGGTTGATACCATTTTCCTCCAAATATAGCTGTTTCCCTGTGTACTGCAGTACTTTCAATAGCCACTCTCACTCCAACCACATAGCACATGCGCCCTTGCACCCTGCCAGGCTGCGATCACCGGATAATTTTCAGCTGCAAGCCCATAGTTTTTATTTTAATCTGGGAAGTTATAAAAATAACAATACTACATCACTTTCTAATTCACTGAGTGACTTTAGTCTTTTGCTTTCTCATTCCTTTCGTTTCTTTTTTGTGAGCGTGCCAATGCTGTGAGTTTTGCTTCCCTTCCATATTTAATCAGAGCAACCAGTGCTGAGAATTTTTACAGGAAATTTAATTTGATCTGTTTTGAAACATTTATTTACTCTATACAGCATTTAAAGCAACTGAATTATTTTTGTCCTGATGTTGCAGAGACTAGATGAGAATTTTTCTGAGTGGGTGGGTGGATGGGGTAATTCACAAACCGGAAATCAAGAAGCAGTTTTGCTGCAAAGATCTCCTGTTAAACAGAAATTAACAAAGTTGACAAGAATGGGAGAACAGTTACATGACAATTTTACTGAATCTGAAGTCACCAACACAAGGCTCCTTATTTCCGGGGGTTAAATTAGATTTCATGTGGCAGTGGCCTTGTGTTTTTGATCTGTGTTAACACCGTGAAAGAGACATACTGTGGGGCCTTGTGACTTGTGAATGGCACTGAACATCCCACACTAGTGACAATGAATGAGGTAAGGAGACTAAGTGACCTAGTTCAGTCTGCCAGCACTTTGCACCAGTTCAAGAAGGGCCTGGTGATGAAGGATTATTCAAGAGACAGACATACTATACAATGTTGTCTAATCTATAAAGTGTGGTATTTTTTTCTTCTATAGTTGCGTACATGTAGAAGTTCTATTATTGCAAACCCAGTAGCTAGAGTTGGGCATTTTAGCATAGCTGAAACTATTTTCCTATAACAAAGCAAAGAAACTAACAGGCAAGAGGGGAAAAGAATTTATTAGAGAAACACAAAACCCCAAACCCAGTCAACAAACATTGCTTTAAACCCACTAACTTATATATATGAGTGGAGTGTTTAAACCAATGTGAGGTATAATTTGTAGTGGGCATTTTTTGGTTGGTTATTAACATTTTAACAACAGCAGAAAAAAATCTAATACATAAACATAGATGCCAAATATATATATATATATGAAAGTCTGTGAGGAGTCTTCCACTGGGGCCAGTAGGGTGCTGTGGTTAGGAATGAAAACAATCTGCTTAGCCTTCAACCACGCTCCCTAGGAAAGCTGTCACTTAGAATATATGTTACAAAGCTATGGTAACAGATATTTTAGCCAGTTAAGAGCACTGCTGCAGTTTGCAGCCTCTCTGGGTTCCAGGAGTGAGTCATGCTTCCTGTTCAGCATACAGACAGAGCCTCTGTTTGTGGCTTCGTTCTTTGGTAACAGAATGGTTCTGTGGCAGTGAGCTGGAAGCAATCACATTTACTGGGCTTACACGCATAAGAAATGCAAATAGGTTTCATCTGCAGGGATACGGGTTGGTGGCTCCTCGACTCAAACACTTCATACTCTTAGGAAGAAGGAAGTTAAACCACAGGCTTAATCCTTGACTAAATCTTGAGGTATTCCTTACCACAAATTAGAAAATTGTAACCAAAATGGGCTCGGCCCTTCCAAAACCAAGGAACTCAGCTCTTAGTTCAGAGCCTGTCAAACCCATCATGCTGGATCCTTTTACTTGGTTCCTACTCAATGGCTTACTTTAAAGCCTTGTTAGGGCAGAGCCATCAAACCATGTGTGCCTGCTACGGGAACAGAGACTGGGTGTCAATAAGGCTTAAAGAGACAACAGGGAATTTCAAATGACAAGAATGATCAGTACTCCATATCTTCAAGTTGTATTCCTACAAGTGTTCCTTGTTGACCAACTGCCAACTCAAAAACAAAATCTATCCCCATTGAATATGTGCAGTATTTCTCTGGTAATCATTGCCTAAATAATACAATATTAAAACTATGTATATAGCACCATCATTGTGTTTGTTTTTCTAAATAGTCTAGAGGTGACTTGAAGGAAGTTGAGGGAACTCATGGGTTGTAGGCAGGGTTATATTATTGTGTACAGGAGATTTTAGAATCGGGGAATTTGGATGTCTATTGGGGTCATGGAGTCAATCCCTCTGAGACAGAGACAAATAATTTAATTACTGATCGTCTCCATGGAATAACAGGAGATCTTCTTACTTTCTGAAAACTGCTATTCACCTGAAAACTTACTAGCATTACTGTTAGAAGATTCACTCATTATAAAGTCAAACATTGTTGTTCCAGAAATGTATAACAAACGTAGAGGAGGGGATTCTACCAATGCTATTTCATACGCACAGTTCTCTGTCAATTACAGATATTAGCAATGATGTCACTACTTAAGATAGCAAGAGAAGGGCTGTACTATAGCTCAGTAGTAGAGCACTCGCTGAGTCTGAGAGGCTTCACCCCACAAAAACAAAACAAACAAAACCAAAAAAACCAGGACAAAAATGAGAGCAGAAGAGACAGTCGTGCCTTAAAATTAGCTTATATGAGTGATTTCTTTTTATTCTACCTCTTACCAATGTAAACTGTTTTAAGAAACCCCACAACTATTTTTCAACTCTTCTTCATGTGAGAAAAGCAGTCTGGAGAACAGTAGTTAGATATAGTTTAAGAAATAGGTGACTTGAAATGAAGAGGTAGAGAAGAATTCAATAATCATTAGTACCTATGAGCAAAGAGTGAACTCACAAAATCTGACTTATTTAATCCTCACAATAAAAACAATAAAGTTCTTGCTGATGCAGAATTTCAGGCACAAAACATGTACATTTCTTTCTAAGGTTTTCTAGTGAACATTTAAATCAGGGAGTATTGATACTTTCACTAATTCAATCAATAAACAGTGAGTGCTAATGACTTTCTGAAATATGTGGACTATTTCATTAGACAACAAATAAAACGTAATAAAGTAGCGAACTTCTGTGTCTCCCAACCTCTTTAGCTAGCAGAAGAAACTCATGATGCTGGGTGACTCTGCAGTAGTTGGGATGCAAATTGTGTCAACTAGCTGTTAGAAGTGAAATTTGATTTTATCTCCATTTTTTTTAAACTAATAAGTTATTCTGTTTCTGCTTCATTGATGATGGCAGAAGACAGGAAACTCGTGGTTAAGAGACAAAGGACTTCATTAATCATGTATGGCACAGCAAGCAGCATGAGCATTAACATGTTTATGTGAGTTTTTCTTGTTGCCTTTTCCTAGATTCCTGATGTGAAGTGGAGTGCCCAGACAGATGCCCAAAGCTCTCTGCTACACTGGAGAAAGAGTAAACATGAAAATGCTAACTGGTGTTTGGCTTAGAGGACATTTCTTAATCCACTAAAACTGGTATTTTTGAACATAGCAGTAGAGAAAACAACAACAATAACACCCTACATTGCCTTGAAACCTTATCATGTAAGAATGACACAGAGCATCCTGTGAAGGATATTTTCTCAATGTCAGTCATAAACTCTAATTCAGGGCTGGAAGGACAATGTGTGGGCACAGTGGGAAGTCCAATCTATCTCCCTTCAAATGTCTAACCATCTCCTTTAAAAACTTCTAAAAGGTTTTATATACTTACACGTGGATTGTTTTCTGGAGTCAGAGAAGAGTCCAGTTTGCAATGATCATACCTCAGGCTCCTGGTTGTGAGATGAGGTACTAAAGGGTACAATGCAAAACATGATGTATCCATTGTATAAACCAGAGCAACAGAAGCCCCTTTTGTTGTTCTCAAGGTCAATGCATGCTACTCTCTGTGCATGGAGAGCTCAACCCAAGTCTCAAGTGTTGTCAGGATGAAAACATGCTGAGTGTGTCATTTGGCAGCATATATGACAACAACTTGTTAATTTGGGAATGGTCGTAATAACATAGTAGTAAGTAGACAGGCCTAGAGACTACAAAGTATAGAAACAACACAACTGGTTACTTGTACAGAACTTTCTCATTGTAAATTATTAAAATTCAGTGCACCTTGTCATCAAACGTCGGCTGAAAAAAATCTAAAGAGTTTCAATGTTGGAAATAAGAGACTTATGCAATCATTAGGAGAGCCAGTGAAATAAATCATGGAAATGGCTACCTTCAATCCTAGCATATGGCACCAAAGGGATACTTTTCAAAAGCTCCTCAGTATAGTGAGATAATTATCAAAGACCTCTATAATTTTCTAGGTACATTATCTCAGGTGCGAATCAATCAATTCATACTTCAAGTTTAAGGGATGCCAACAGTTTTG
Source organism: Arvicanthis niloticus (assembly GCF_011762505.2). Taxonomy (NCBI): domain Eukaryota; kingdom Metazoa; phylum Chordata; class Mammalia; order Rodentia; family Muridae; genus Arvicanthis; species Arvicanthis niloticus. The sequence goes on from NC_047668.1 coordinate 28,060,522, forward strand.
TAACCACTAGTGGATAATTTGAAGTAATAAAGTCAAAAAAGGGCAACTGTGGTCATTTGAACACTGTGTTATATTTCTTCCTCATAAGGTTATGGCAATCTCCAATCCAGGAAAGAGAATCATCATCCTGATCACACTGAATGTTGACCTGAAACTATTTGACTTATGGAACTGAGAGAAAGAAGTAGAAGTTATTCAGGACTCAGGCTCAGGGTTTACAAGCACTGGATGCTCTTTAAGAGGTCCCATGTTCAATTCCTAGAACTTACAGGGGAGCTCACTACTGTCAATAGGTGCTACCCCAAGCCCAGTCAGAGAAGCAGCCAATGGCCACTCCACCAGAGATCTCACATGGCTGGTGGCTCTCTCTCCCTCTGAAGCATGGCAAATCCCTTTCCTCCTCCTGTATCTTCTAGCCTGTCTGCAGGAACCTGGAAGTCCTGCGTTGTACACCCAGACATTGGCCGATAGAATCTTGATTGATCAAGAACCAGTTGGGAAACAGAAACTTCAGCATTCACACACAGATTCCTGATCAAAGCATCAGAACCACTCCCTACAATGTAGGACTCCCAGATTATATTATTTTGTATGGACAGTCTGAACTGAAAAGACAATCATCAAATACAAGCTTGTCTATCTGAAAGCTTAGCTTCCTCCATTTGAGAGAAGTAACAGGGAATCACCTTCATATTACAAATATCACACAGTAACATTCCTTGCTCAAGTGCAGGCCACACTGGCCAGAACAGGTAGGCCACTGCACACTGAACTCTCTAACTCATTAGGTTCTGTCCTCATAAACCACCATTTCTTGCCATATCTCCCCAACTGTTACTATGTCTAGCCCCTAACTTGGGTGGATATCTCTTGCTCAAGTATATTGTGCCAACCAGACTGTCTGCCTGTGGTCCTCTTTTGCCCTCTCAGTACCCCCACACTCTCTCCTCAATCGTCATTATACTCCTTATCACCATATTCTAGCCTCCATCTCAGGCAGAGACAATCTGCACCAGAAAAGGCCATGCTGACTACCATAACTTCAGACTCCTACATGGGCAAAGCACCTCTGCTCAACCACAGGCAACAAGGCCAGAAGATCAGAATAGATGCAAAATACAAGGACAAAAACTCCCATCTAAAAAAGACAAACTCGGAAATTGGTACCTAAACCCTAAACACAGATGCCTAGACAACAGAATAAAAACACAATCCACAACAGCAGGGCAATAAGTCAGAACCAAAGCCCCAGTACACTAATATAGTAAGCTCTGAATATTCCAATAAAGACTAAGTATAAGAAAAAGACCTTAATGTCAATTTTATGAAGATGATAGAAATCATTAAAGAAATAAATAAAACCCTTAAAGAAAATGAAGAGAAAAACAAACAAAAGCAAAACAAAATAAAACAAAAAAATGGAGAAAATGAATAAACAAATCCCTTAAAGAATGTCAAAAAATTGGGGAAAAAGTTGAAGGAAATGAGTAAAACTATTCTAGTGTAGAAAATAATAATAAAAACAATGAAGAAAGCACAAAAATGAGAGAATTCTGGAAATAAAAATTTTAGGTAAGCAAACAGGAACTATAAAGGCAAGCTTCACCAAGAGATTACAAGAGATGTAGAGAAGTGCCAAAAGGAAAATTCCTACCATAAAGGTATCATAGAAAAAGTGGATTCATCAGCCAAAAAATAATGTTAAATCTAAAAAATTCCTGGCACAAAATACCCAGGTATTTTGTGACAATAAGAAAAGGCCAGATATCAGCACAAGAGTTGAGGAAGAGGAGAAAGAGGAGGAGGAGAAAAAGGAGGAGGAGGAGGAAAAAGAAGAAGAAGAAGAAGAAGAAGAAGAAGAAGAAGAAGAAGAAGAAGAAGAAGAAGAAGAAGAATCACAGCTTAAATGCCCAAAAATATTTTCAAAAATATAAAAAAAAATTCCTAATCTAAAGAACGAGATTCCTACAAAGGCACAAGAAGCATATGGAATTCCAAATAGATTGGACAAGAAAAGAAAGTCTCCTTGCCACATAATAATCAGAACACTAAACATACTTAACAAAGAAAATTTTAAAAGCTTCAAGGAGAAAACACAAGATAACATATAAAAGTGTATCTATTAGAATTAATCCAACATCTCAGCAAAGAATAAAAATTCAAGAAGGGTCTGGACTGATGTGCTATAAATTCTAAGAGATCAGAGATGCCAGTACAGGCTACTACACCCAGCAAAAATTTGAATCAGAACCATTGGAGATAACAAAATATCCCATGATAAAGCCAAATTTAAACATCTATCTACAAATCCATCTCTATATAAGGTATTAAAAGGAAAATACCAACTAAAGTAATTTAACTACACCCATGAAAACACAGGAAACAAAATAAGCCCACAACAGCAAAACCAAAAGACGGGAAGCACACACACAGAGACACACCACACCACACAACCACCATCAAAACCAACACAACAAAAACAAAACAAATAACAAGAATTAATAATCACTGGTTCTTAATATCTCTCACTATCAATGATTTCAACTGCCCAATAAAAAGACACAGACTAACAGAAAGGATGCAAAAATAGGGCCCATATTCTGCCATATACAAAGACAGACACTACTGCAGAGAAAAGGGTTGGAAAAAAATTTTTTCCAATCTAATGAACATAAGAAGCAAGCTATTATAGCCATTCCAATATCTAACAAAATACACTTCAAACTAAATGTAATGAAAAGAGACATGGAAGGACACATCACACTCATCAAAGAAAAAATTCAACAGGACAGCCTTTCAATTCTTAAATCTATGTCCCAAACACAAGAGCACCCATGTTTGTAAAAGAAACATTGCCAAATCTTAAAACACACATTGACCCTCACACATTGATAATGGTATTGCAATACTCCACTCTTACCAACATACAGACCACCCAAACTAAAACTAGACAGTGAAATGCTAGAGCTAGCAGATATTATAAACCCAAACTACCTAACAGATATCTACAGAATATTTTATCCAAACACATAATAATGTACATTCTTCTTAGAGCCTGATAGAACTTTCTTCAAAACTGACCAATTACTCAGTCACAAAGTAATTCTCAACAAATACAAGAAAACTGAATTAGGCCCCTGCATCTTATCAGACTACCACAAAATAAGGCTGGATTTCAACAACAAAAGAAATAACGGAAATCATACAAACTCATGGAAACTGAACAACTCTCTATTGAATAATAATTGGGTCAAAATAGAAATGAGTGAAGGAATTAAAGACTTTATAGAGTTTAATATATATACATATATATATATGTATATATATACATATATACATATGTATATTGTGTTTGATATATATCAAACACAATCTTATGGGGCAAGGTGAAAATAGTGCCAAGAGGAAAATTCATAGCACTAAATGCCTACATAAATGCCTACATAAAAAATTGGAGAGATCCCTAGGTGGGGTAGTCTCTGGATGGCCCTTCCTTCAGTCTCTGCTCCACTCTTTGTCCCTGCATTTTCTTTAGATAGAAGCAATTCTTGGTTAATATTTTTGAGATGGGTGGGTGGCCCCATCCCTCAACTGGAGGCTGTGCCTAACCACTGGATGTGGTTTCTACAAGTTCTATTTCCCCTTTATTGGGTATGTCCACTAATGACATCCCCATTGAATCCTAGGAATTTCTTGCTTCCCTGGCATCTGGGACTTTCTAGTGGCTACTCCCCTGTTCCCCATCCTCCACTGCTGTACACCTCCTCTCAATTTCCTGACCCTCTGTACTTCTCGATGTCTCCTCTCTCACCTGATCCTGCCCCCCTTTTTGTTCCCCTCACCACTCCCTCCCAGTTCCCTCCCTCCCTCTACTTCCTGTGATTATTACATTCACCTTTCTAAGTAGAGCTGAAGGATCCACACTTTGGTCTTTCTTCTTCTTGAGTTTCATATGGTCTGTGAATTGCATCATGGGATTTTTCAGCTTTTTGTCTAATATTCACTGATCAATGAGTACAAGAGACTGCCCCACCTAGGGATCCATCCCATCTGCAGACACCAAACCCAGATGCTATTGCTGATGCCAAGAAGCACTTGCTGATATGAGGGACCCATGGCTCCAGCCACATTTGCAGCAAAGGATGGCCTTGTTGGGCAAATGAGAGAAGAGGCCCTTAGTCCTTTGAAGGCTCAATGCCCCAGTGTAGGGAAATGTGAGGGTGGGGAGGCAAAAATAGGTGGGTCAGTAGGGGAACATCCTCATAGAAATGGGGAGGGAGGATGGGATGGGGGGGTTCTAGGGGGAGAACTGGGAAAGGGGATAACATTTGAAATGTAAATAAAGAAAATATCCAATTTTTTAAAAGGCACATTTGGGTCATAAGACATGTAGAAACCAAACTGGAACTGGACTGAAAGTTTCATTCCTGCTAAACTTTGTTCAAAGTGCTGGATTCAAGATTAACTCAAAAAATCCATAGCCCTCCTATGAACAATTGACCAAATGACAAAAAAAAAAAAAAAAAAAAAAAAAAAAAAAAAACATCAGGAAAGCAGCACCCTTCATAATAGCCACAAATAATATAAAATCTCTTTGTGTAATTATAACCAAGTAAATAAGAGAGTTGGGTGAAAAAAAAAAGTCAAGTCTTTGAAAAAGAAAAAAATTGAAGAAGATATCAGAAGATAGAAAGATCTGTCATCTTCTTTGATTGATAGAATTAATATAGTAAGACTGGCTACCTTACCAAAAGCAATCTACAGATTCAATGCAATCCCTATCAGAATTCCAACATAATTCTTTATAGACCTTCAAAGGACAATCTCAACTTTATATAGAAAAATCAATACCCAGAAGAGCTAAAGGCATCATGAGCAATAAAAGAACTGTAGGAGGTTTGACTCTTCCTGATTTCAAGTGTACTACAGAGCTATAGTAATAAAAACCTTATGGAATTGGCACAAAACCAGACCTGTTGATTAATGGGAATGAATCAAGTACCAAGGCATAAACGTACATCTACAGCCTGATTTTGATAAAGAAGCCAGAAATACACAATGAAAACAGAAACCATTTCCATCAAATGTTACTGGTCTAACTAGATACTTGCAAATACAAGAATATAAATACATTCATATCTATTACCTATACTAAACTTCCGTCCAAGTGAACCAAAGACCTGAATGAAAAACCATATACACTGAACCTGATAGAAAAGAAAATAGGGAATAACCTTGAATGCACAGGCACAGAAGACGAGTTCCTGATCAGGACACTGATAGCACAGGGACTAAGGTCAACACAAAATAAATGAAACTTCATAAAACCTAAAACTTTCTGTAAGACAAAGGACATTTCAATAGGACAAAATGGCAACCTACCAAATAGGAAAAGATTTTCAGCAACTTTACATCTAACAGAGGACTAAGTTTCAAAATGTATAAAGAACTCAAGAAACTAGACATCAATAAACTAAACCTTCCAATTTAAAAAAAAAAAGTACAGATCTAAATAGATAACTTTCAACAGAGCAAACTTAAACATCTAAAAAACAACTTTAAAAATGTTCAAGATCCTTAGCCATCTGGGAAATACAAATCAGAAGTATTTTCAGATTCTATCTAACACCTGTCAGAATGGCTAAGACCAGTAACGCACGTAACAGCTCTTACTGATGAGGATGTGGAGCAAGGAGAGGTCTACTCCATTGTTGGTGGGAGTGCAAACTTGTACAGCCACTGTGGAAATCACTATGGAGGTTCCTGAGAAAACTGAGAATCAGTCTACCTCAAGACCCAGCTATACCACTCCTGGGCATATACCCAGGTTGCAGAGAGCCAGGAGAGAGGCCCAGAGGGTCAGGAGAATGAATGGAAATCTGCAGCTGCCAGAAAGAGTGGTACAGGGGTGGGACACCAACTCAGCCTCAAAACCTTCTAACTCAATTAGCCCTGCCTGCAAAATGTGTTGGGGTCATGTGCAAAACTTGTGGGAGTGGTCAATCAGTGACTGGTCTAATGCCAAAAGAGGGAACACATGCCCAACACTGCCTATATGGGCCAGGAAAAGGAGACTGAGTACCACAGAGACTATAAGGATAGAACCAAACACAACTGGCCAAAATGAAAAGCAAACAAACAAACAAACAAAAAAAGCAATAAAATAATTTCTAATGCTATTATGCTATACTCCCAGATTGGTGCTGAGCCCAGTCGTCATCAGAGAGGCTTCATCTAGCAACTGAGGGAAGCAGATGCAGTGACCCACAGGCAAACATTAGGTAGAGTCCAGGAGAAGAGGAGGAGGAAGGACTCTAGGAGCCAGAGGGATTGAGGTCTCCAGAAGAACACTGCTCACAAAATCAGCGAAACAATGTTCAGAAGGGCTTAGAGAGACTGATGCGGCAATCACAGAGCCTGCATGGGTCTGAACCAGGTCATCTGCCTACATGTTATGATTATATAGCTTGGTATTCTTGTGGGACTCCTAACAGTGAGAGTGAATGTATCTCTGACTCTTTTGCCTTCTCCTGGGTACCTTTCCATCCTACTGGGTTGCTTTGTCCAGCTTGATATGATGGTTTGTGCCTAGTCTTCTTGCAACTTGTTATGCTGTGTTCAGTTGATATCCCTGCAATATCTGCTGTTTTCTGAATGGAAATGGAGAAGGAGTGAATCTGGGGGAGAGAGGAAGTAAAGAAGGGTACTGGGAAGAGTAGAAGAGTGGGAAAATTGGTATTGGGATGTATTGTATGCGGGAAGAATAAAAAAATGTTCTGCAGATTCAAGTGCTTTTGTAGCTATTTATAATATTTAACAGTGAGTCAAAGTTTTTTTTATAAATCATTTATAATATAATTTATGATATATCTAGAATTGATACCTTTATGAAGTATAAAATAAGTAAATATTTAAACATTTAAAAAAAAAAACTCACACAAGTATTTCAGCTTGATGAACTCTGGTTTAGAACTTTGCAGAGAAACAGTTACAATATTTGTGTAGTTCTAACTTTGTCCTGGTGATAAAGGGGTGAAGGAGGGTGCTGGACTACTAGCAGATAATCCAGCTTAGCAAGCAGACCACAGTACTCGTATGTGAGTATCATGAGTTCAATAACATGAGACTGATACTGATACAGTAAATTTATACCTACCTCTTAGCTAAGGAAAACTATTATGTCCCAGATCAGCAGATACACTTCAGTAAAGATGGACACCAGGACTCTGGCAAAGGAAGTGACCTTGATGGAACTATAGTTGCAAGAATCTTCCAGGCAGCTCCTAAAAATATTAAAGTGAAAAAAATTAGAAGAAAAAGCAGACGTTTGCAGTTTGGGCTCTTCTGTTAGCAGATGGTGGTTAGCACCCAAAATATTCATTCAAAATTAAAAAAAAAAAAACTCCAATCAGATTTCATGATTAAATTATATCTATATAAATGAATAAAGTGTGATGAAAAGAGTTTCCTAGGGGTGATTAGAGAGGGACTAGATGGTTTGTCCAGTGAGTTTGAAGGATCCATTACAATGTAAGTTAAGGAATTAGGAGATGGCTCATCAGGCATAGATGCCTGCAGCCATGCCTAACAGGTTAGGTTCAGTCTTCAGAGCAAACATGGAGGAAGGAGAGAACTAACTTCCACAGGAAACAGGCTGTCCTCTGACTTCTGTATACTTTCTCTCTCTTATGCATCTGCACACACAAATACAGATGCATACATCCGAAACAAAAGAGCCTTTTGAAATTAAATTCTTGATTAAGGAAAAATGTTTTCATCTGTGGGAAAGTGAAGCACAAAGGAACGGCACAGAAAAGCAGTGTGTAAAAATGAAAGAAAGGGAGACACACTTGAGGCAGGGAAATGAACTGAAAATAAGGCCATTGTATTCTTTAAAGTGCGTGATGGCCCGTGTTTGGTTGCAATGGTGCCAAGAAAAGCAACGAAAGAGAACGCTTAGTCCATATCAGGAACCAACAGAATTCACAATGTCCTTCTGCCCTCAGAGGATTGAATTAATGGAAGGCTTCCTGGTATTTTTTGTACCCACCTCAGTGAACTCATAGTTAAGTCCTCTTGACTTGAAATTGGCTTCATTTCTTAACAAGACCTTCTTTAAACATACATAGGAGAAGTATCAGTAGGCAAGACCCTTGATCATATCTAGTAGATAATACTGATAAATTCTTTCACATTTCTCTAATATTTTCTTTATTTTTGCCCGTTTACTCATTCTTTCTTGTATTGCTTTAATGTTCTAAGAAACATTAGTAAATTCTACCCAGCTAACATAAATTTACATGTACAATGTAGCTTTATTTTTATAGGTACAAGGCTGTACAGCCAACCTTTGAAAGCTTACTCATCTTAGATACTGCAGTGTCTTATCTGTTGATGGGCAGCTCTTCAATTCCTCATCCTCCAACTCCTGGCAACCACCACACACTCTTTTACTTAATGCTTGACTACTGTAGATACTGCACGTAAATGCAATTATGCAGTATTTGTTCTTCTGTGACAGCTTTGTTTCATCACGCACCATGTCCTTGGCAATCATCATTATTGCAAGATTTTATTTTCTTCAAAGCTGAGCAATATTCTACTGCATACAAATTTCTACTCACTCACTGTCTGAAGACACTTTCAATATTACTCTATGTTGGCTGCAGTGACTATTCTTATGAATGAGCATGTGTGTGCTTAATACTTCTATAAAGTCTCTATTGTACCTCTTGATACAAGAGAGACCCGGGTACCTAATATACTACTTTGATTTTTTTAATTTTAAAATTATTAAATGTTTAGTTATAATGTATCTATTATGTCTCTCTCTATGTATAGATATGTATAGATGATAGATAATAGATACACACATACATACAAACATATGATAGATAGAGATAGATAGATAGATAGATAGATAGATAGATAGATACAGACAGACAGACAGACAGACAGACAGACAGACAGACATGCATACATATATGCCCATATCTGGAAATGTGGTACATGCATAAAGAATAAGGCACCAGTTCCCCTAGAGCTGTAGTTACAGGCTATTATGAGCTACCCAAAATGGGTGCTATCCATCTGTTGTTGATGGGCAACTAAGTTGATTGCAGTTATTTGTTAGAGTAAATAAAGCAACAGTAAACATTGGTTTGTACAAATACTTCTATGGTAGGATATGTAATTACCTGGTATAAAGCCAGACATGAAATAAGTAGGTCATATGGTGGTTCTGTTTTTAATTTTTTGAAAAATCTTCACACTGATTTCCACAATCACCATATTAATTTGTACTCTGACCAATAGTAACTAAATGTCCTCGTCTCCCCAAGTCCTCTCCAGTATTCATTGTTGGATTTGCTGATGAAAGTTCTTCTGACTATACAGCAAAAGAATCAATCCGTAAGCAAACAGACAAACCTCTGAAAATCTTTATCAGCTACACTTAAGTCCATGTAGTAATACAAAATTTACAAAGAATTTCAGAAATTAAACACCAAGGAGGTAATACTGTCACTCAGAAATGGGCAAATGCAGTGCATAGGCAATTTTCCCAAAAGGAAACACAAATGGCTATTAATTATTTTTAAATATGTTCAGTAATCCTTCCTGTCAGGGAAATGTGAATTAATATTACTCTAAGACACACTTCACCCAATGCAGAATGGCTGCTTCCGCTTTCTGACGGTTTGCCTTGCTATTCTACTGACGGTACAGAAGGTTTGTAGTCTTAGGTAGTCCTACTTGGCTAATTTTACTTTAGCCCAATACGGTTCTAGTGTACTAGACACTAAGCCTCTGTACCATTTGGCTTTATGAGTCAGATACCATGTTAGATCCTAGACATTTAAGTAGCAATCTTATTCCAAGCACTCACACGCTTTAGACTAACACACAGATTTCCAGATTTTGTAAGAAGTAACATTAAAATGTATTTTGCTGGATCAAGGGCAAGATTTTCCAGCTCTGCATCCAAAATGGGCAGTTTGAATACACTTGGTAGGGGAAGTGAGTTTTAAACTCTGTCTTAAAGGAAAAATAGGTTTGTCAGAGAAGGCAAGATTAGACAAAAAGAAATCCAAGCTGCTCCAAAGGCCAAGAGAAAGGGGAAAGTGTGCCTTTAAGTACTGGCCATACATTCTCACATCTGGGTCTCCGCAGACCCCTTGGACTCACACTTCTAATTACCTTAAGTAGATTTACACTCTTCTCTTTAAATATAACGACAGAAGCAAGACCTTGCATGTACTGGCATTTCTTTGCTTCTTCAAAAGCACTTCCGTCTAACAATGTGCCTGTTCTTATATGTGAAGCACCTGGAAGCTAAGCTAGTCATAATTGGCTTAAGCAACTGAAGAGCAGGCAACCGTGATGTCTCAGTCCAATATTGGAAAAAGAGAGTTCAACCGAGATACATAATGATTGTAGGTTATCTCAATAGAAAGCAATCTTTGCTATTTTAAATGTAGCAATTTGTGGCTTGATGGCCTAAACTATTGCTTGAGCTTCATTTTCAACCTTTTATAAGCCATTTCTATAGTGTGTCACATGGCTATCATTTTAACTTTGAGACTGTAAATTCAGTCGGGCTAGATGTGATGGTGTTTATCTGAAATCCCAGAATCTGCAAAGGAGAGGCAGGAACAAACAGGAGCTCAAGGCCATTCTCAGCTCCCTGCTCACTTCAAGGATAGGCTGGGCTATATGATAGAATGTGCCCAAAAGAAATACAATTCTTATTTTGTTGTGTTTTGTTTTGTTTTGGCTACCTATAAATATTTTATACCAAGTCACTGGCACCAAATTCCCAAATACTAACTTTGTTAATAATGAGATACCCATACTCACCTTTCTCTGTGTTATATTCCTTCTTTCTTACAAATCTCCCATTAAAATCGGATGGTATCAAATATATGATTTAATAGCTATAGAGTATTTTGAATTTTATTTTAGTCAGAGGCTCACTGTGTCCTCCAATCTGTCTTTCAGTGATGGCTTAACTGCATTTACATAGGTTTAGTGTCTAGAACACTAGAACTATATTGGGCTAAAGTAAAAGTAGACAAGTGGGACTACATAAGGCTACAAACCTTCTGTACCACCAGTAGAGTAGTTATATTTAACTGTCCCTTAACCTCCAGAATAGCTGGAACTGTGAGTTTCCAACACCATGCTTGCCTAGAAAATTGTTCTGAATCTCTTGCACTACTCTCCTGGTTTCTATTCCATTCTAGATTCTCTATTTATTGAATCATACTTTTTTGTTAGTACTTCTCTATTTATGGAGCCTTTATTAACTTCCCAAGGATACCATCATCAAATACCGCAACCTAGGTAGTTTTGAACAACAGGAATCTATTGACTTAATTTTAGAGGCCAAACCAGGGAACTTCTGAAGCCTGTTGGAGCATCCTTCCCTGACTCCTTTTACCTTCTGGATTATTTTGGTAACAACTTTTGTAGTCCCTTACCTCGTAACCCACAAACCTCATCTCTGCATTGCCTTTTGAAGGCAATCTCCTTGATTGGCTTTACTTGGCTATAACAGTAGCACTCATACTGGGTTAGGAGCATGTTGTACCCTTACAAGACTACATCTTAGTTAATTATGTCTGCAACGACTCTCATTCTAAATAAGGGCCACATTAAAATTGCCTTTTGTATGTGGAACACAATCTACCCACAACAATTAGTCATGTTGAGAAATGACAAATGTTGATACTCAGCTCACAGAGGTGCATGCAGACTTTAAGGCCCTGAAAGGACTGAAAGTATACTTTTGTATTAATTGTCTGCTTTTTTAAAATCATGTAGTAAGAATGCTGAATAGTAATGAAGAATCCCTAATAATTTTCGAAGGTCAGATAAAATGGTTGCTCAATAACCAGCATATAGCAAATGTCCAGTAAATATCACCAATCACTGTAAAGTATATAAACTATTTCTAAATGCAACCTGGAATCCCAGAGGTAGGCATTGTGACGCATATCTATAGTCAGCACTGAGGAGGTTAAAGCAGGAGAATTACCACAAGGTAAAGGCTTGTCTGGGCTACATGGTGAATGTTAAATCTGAGTTACAGTTTTAAGACCTGGATGCAAAAGACGAAAAAAAATAAAAGAACCCTCAACACTCAGGGGTGGAGGAATGAGAGTGAGCCAGCAAGAGAGGGGGGGGGGGGGGCAGGAAGGGAGAGAGGGAGAGAGAGGAAGAGAGAGAGAAAGAGAGAGAGAGAGAGAGAGAGAGAGAGAGAGAGAGAGAGAGAGAGAGATTACAAAGCTGTGGAAAGAAGTTTTACACTTTAACTAAGTTCTGTCAGTTGTTAGAATCTAGAATTTTATGGCAGTGGCTGAGAAAATAAAGACTCAGAGAATGAAGAGTTAAGAAGCCTCTGGGGTGGAAAAGCAACAACATCCTAAATGAAGAGAGAACTGGCAGTGACTAACCTTTACTCCACAGCACATGTTCTATTTAGTGAGCAAAAGGGATGCCAAAGCATGTTTACATAAGATATCGTGGCCCTAATACAAGCGTTTCTATCTGAGTTCTAGCAGAGGGAGAGATCCCTTAGTCAAAACCAAAGAACAACGCAACTGAGAACCCAAGCACCGCTGCTGGTCCACACTCACATTAACCTGGGACACCTCACACACCATTCTGAGTGGCTGTGGTCATTAGTGAGCCTTTGTGCTCTAAGAAGCCTTGTAAGGCCACAAAAATATTTAGTGAAGCATGAACACAATTGATAGACACTGTAGTGATTCCTGCGCAGCCGCAGGGCTGAAACAGCACAGCACCATGGGATGTTAAGAGTGGGAGTTGTGCTTGACTGTGGTGTTAGCTTGAAGGAAAATTTTGATTACCTTATTTTGTGTTTAAAGATAACTGGAGGATAAAGGAAGAGTGGCCTATATCAAGCACAAGGCCACAGAAAAAGCAATGAAAAGAATTAATTTATCTGATTTGAAGAGCTGAAAGTTTTCTAGAGCTTAGGTTAGAAAGCCTCTAAAGCAGAGGCCAAAGATCTTTTTTTTATCTATAAAAGGCCAAATAGTAAATGTTTCCAGCTTGGGGGCCATATGTTCTCTGTCAAAATAACTTAACTTTGTCATTGTAGCGCGAAAACAGCCGAAGACATCTGTATACAAACGGGCATGGCGGTGTTCCAGCAAAGGCTTATTTCTAAAAACAGAAGTCAGTTAGATTGGGCCAACAGGCCACAGTGTGCTAAACCCTTGCCTCCTTTAGCTGCTGTGGCGAGTGATTTGTTCAGTCTTGTGAAAACAAACAGCACTTAAGCCTGGTTACCTCTTCCTCATCTGTGGCTGCTAAGCTTTCGGGGCCTGAAATGCAGCCATCCGCGCTGACGGCCTTGCTCAGGGAGACCAGTCCCCTTGGTAGCAGAGCCAGAAGTGAAGCCTGCATGTGAATTTTCCATAACTGATAGATGATTTTATGCCTCGTTGTGCACCTGTTTGTCACCTGCTTGCTGCTTGCTGCATCTGCCCTCTGCTTCTCCTCCTACACAAGCCCATCTGAGTTTACTTTTCCCATGTTCTTCTAGGCTGCTTTTTATTTTTCTGAAATGTCACTTCATTTTCCAACTTTTTCTCCTTTTGTTTCCCATTTATGTCTGTAACTACTGTTTCACTTCCTTCACAGAGTTGTGACTGCAACACATCCGCTGAGACTTGCATCACCTGTGCCTGTGGACCTTACATAAATTCCAGGAGCACGGGAGATGGTTAGAATACCACTGGGCAGGTAAAGTCTCCAGGCTTTGATTTTATTGAAACAGCGTCAAGCACCAAGAAATGGAAGAAACATCAGACATTCTAAGAAGAAAGCGTATTTACCACATTCTCTAAAGACAGTGTCTATTAGAATTGGAAGAAAAGGAGCTACCAATACATCCCTGCTTCCATTCTCTAAAAATGCTGAAATCCTCAAGCCTGTAGGAATCTATTTGGATTGCTACACAGTTCATTGATGATCTGAAATCCTAAGCTGCTGATTCTCTGTGTTCAGTTTGTTTTGTTCAATCTTCCCACCTGATCATGTGAAAATCCAAGGAGAAATCTATGAAATGTTTTCTCTTCTCTGCTTGTTCTATCCTGATTCTTGATACTGGCAAAAGGACCAGAGTTTGTTTCCTCCTTCTTTCTTCCTTCCTCTGCTCTCTAACAAACATAAGGATCCGTGTTGTTGTCTTCCAAGATCGCTGAGTTGGTTCTTCCTGCTAACTTTCACCTACAAAGGTGTGTCCTGGTGACTTGTATCTGTCAGTCCTCTTCCCCTAAGATGAAATTAACTTAGAAAAAGCACCGTCCTGAAAATGCCACTGTGCCACTTACAGGAAAAACAACTAGCATCCAAAAGCTGCCTGCTGCTTCCTTTTGATAGCATTTCACCTGTGGTCCAAAGACATGTATTGATTCAGTAGAACCACTACAGTGGGGTACCAAAAGGGGACCAGCTAAAACAGCAGAAAGTGATTGTCTCTCCATTTTAGGGGTTAGAAGTTGGAACGAAGGTTAGGAAGTTCTCCGAAGTCCTTTGAAATTGTTATTTTCCTTTGATAGCTGTGAGGGAGAATCCATCCATTCCTCTCTTCCGGGTCCTAGGAATATGTCACTGTTCTCACTGTGGCTTCATTTGTTCCATCTTTTATGGCATCCTACCTCTGTATTTGAATCCTTTTCATAATATGTTTGGTCATTTTAGATTAAAGCCAATCTCTGTAGCCTCACCTTACCTTGACGATGTACAAAGACTTTATTTCCTGATAAAAATCACATTCCATGCTATTAGGGGTTCTGACTTCAATATGCAAGTTTGAAGGGGACCACTGTTAAGATCATAAAAACCTTTACACTTCTAAGCATGATACAAAAGTAGTAGTTGCCACGAAATACATCATAACCAACAAGAGAGTTAGCTCCTCGTGAGATATCCATCAGTGACGATTTCTTAAAATCAGTGGACTGTGGTTTTCTCCATTTTCTATTTTACCCTGAAGTCTATCCCACTATCTGATATGCAGTAGACATTGACAAATGTTTACTGAATCAAAGAAAAGGTCTTCTATACTCTAGACATGGCAGGGGTCTAATGTAGTTCAACTCCAAAGGGGACCTCAACCCTTGTAGCAAGTGTTTGCAGGGCACTGTTTATAAATACTGCGGTATCATGGATAACGAGACAGACTTGACTCACAAGTTGATCCAGCAACTTATGGGTGTAACATGATGACATTATTTGTGCTTTTACAACTTCTCCATAGATTTCTTCACATGACATGCAAAAATTAACTTGAAGGATTGAAGCTCATGTTCACATATACAGCCCCATAAACCTTGTGATAGTGTTATTGAAGTCCGATAAAAAATCATTACCAGTATTCACAAGCTTTCTCAGCACTAGCAGGAAGTGTGTCAGGATTCTGGCATGATTGTACATCAGAAGAAAGTCTTCACACACAGGGAAAGAATTGAGTCAGATTCAAGAAGAGGGGGAAAAAAAGACAAGGGACACTTCCTCAGACTGAGGTCAATGTGGCCATTGACAAGTGGTCAATGCTGGTCAAAGAGAACAGACAACAGTTGCACCTCAGTAAGCTGCAGATTCTGCTTTTGACTTTTATGCATGCTACACCACTAACCAGAAAAGCCGTTTTCAAATATCAAGGGCAACACAAACATTAGTTTCATCATTCACCCTTCAGATCTGTGACCTTTACTTTGGGCTTGTTTCTTTTCCAGGGAAATTTGGAACAAAGTGACTAAAGCAACATCAAATGACAAAAATCTGTCCATAGGCCTATGCTATCTTCATGACAATTTTACAGAATGCCTCCCTCATTTCCCACCCAGGGCTAAAAAAATGGTTCAGCAAACCACCTGAGACTCCCAAGCAGCCTCTTTATCAAAACAAGTTAAAGTCCCATTCTGAGTAACTGCTGTGGAGGTATTTTCTCACAGCAAAGATACACATTTTTTTTCCTGTGGGTTATACATTGATTAGTAAGTTCTAGTTAACGGCTGCATCTTGCTCCTGGAGGCATGAGACATGACAGTTTGTAGAAAGACTATTAAAATCACTTTGCTAACAAAGAAAAATCAATTATTCTCCACGAGGAGGTGCCCTCCAGCACAATCAATATACAATAGGATAATTCTAGTCTGAAAAGCCTGTGAACTGACATTAAGCCTTTGATGAGATTACAGGTATGGAGAGAGGGGTGATGGTTTTCATCTTTCTGATGAACCAAGCGAGATAAAGGTGTATTTTGTTGTAAGTTTTGTCTGTTTTACCATCAGTAGAACTTAGTTGTTAAAAGCACCAGTTTCCCCCCATTCGAGTATCGTTATTAAAAAGTATCATTTTACCTGTTTTTAGTTCAAAGACTGTGTTAGAATTAGACTTGGTCTAAGAGGCATATTCATAAGAGCAGTTCAAGAATCAAAATGGAGGGACAGATAGGAGTGGAAACCCCATCAGCTCTATTGTTAAGAGCTATGGAGGGAAAGTGTATGCTATTTGTGATTTTTCTCGCTGGCTGTAAGACATATATGAATTAAGATGTCAGATAGGTCTTGGTGCTTTTTGTGTGTTTTTGTACCAACAAATCAATAATGAACTGTCATTTACTGGTACAGGTTTCAAGAGCAGAAAAGTGACATTTTCATGGCATTTATAATGTCTATGTATTTTCATAAAGCTTTGCTTGCATGCCAACAATCTTTGAAGCAGGCATGAAACTTGAAATAAACCTCAATTCCAGCTGTTCAGACCAGGGCAGGGCACACTCTTGGTAACAAAGAACTTTATGCTGAGAACATGAAGTGCTTTTTTTTTTGCTCAAAGAAATGTTATAGCTGAATAGTGTAGACAAAAAAAATTGAACAATCATCAATAACTTTACATAGTTTGCTATAATGTGTATGCATGAACTGAATTGACATTCAGTGTTCAAAATACTAAATGCTCTTGATTTTATAAAGCCAGCTACATAATTCAAGATTGTTGTGTAAAATTATGTGCATTGATGGATAAAACTAAAGTAAAGATACTTTATAACTTACATGGTATTTGAATATGCACATTACTCATGAGATATTTTTTTTTTATTTACTGATCCAAGAGCTGTTGTTTAAAGCTTCCAATCTCTTGAGTTTGAACTTAAGTAGTTGACCTGAGTGTTGACTCTGGGGAGACTGTTTTGTTCATAAGTAAGCTAATGTGATCCTTACTCCATGTACCCCAAATAACAGTCTGTACATTTGACAGGTAGTATTAGGGTTGTAAAGGCAAAATTTGAAGCTAGCTGGGTGGTATGGAGTTATAATCCAAAAGAGATCTCAAAGACTGTTTACTCTCTTTGTTGTCCCTTGTACCATGCCCTTGCTTCTACTAGACCAAAACAGACATCATTGATCTTCATTTTCATAGGATGTACTCATTTTATTTCAGAAGCTCTTGCAGATCACATGCTTTCTAGGTGAATACTCCATGGGTCTTTTTAGAAAGATGTAGTTTTCAAGAGGGAAGCAACTAAAAATGGAAGATCCTTAGATGAGCAACAGAGTCGGAAGAAGCAGTATGCAAGATTAAGTGGTTACAGACCATTTTAAAAATAAAAGCAAAGAACTCTAGTGTTTAAGGATTGGTATGTAGTTTTGAGGTTGGTATGTTGTTTGGAATATGATGAAAGTTGTAGTTTATATTAAGTGCTTATTGATTAAGAGAGTATCACAATCTCTAGGATAAATGTTAATATAACAAGGAATGTTTCAATGTAAAAATAATAAAAGAATGTGTAAAGCGGTAACAAGTGCCAAATTTGGTAATTATATGAAAAAAATAAGACTTAAAGAATAAATAGCTACCCAGAATAGAAGAATTATACAAGGATTGAAAACTGTGGTATAAATCCTCAGAACATATATGGTACAAGAGATCTTACTCCTGAAATTTATCTACTGATACTACACATGTGCTGTGGCATAGACATGTAAACACACATATGCAAACATACACACACACAAAGGGGGTAGGGAGAGAGAGGGAGACTAAATAATAATTTAATAACTATTTTAAATGTCATATGAATTGGTATTTTTTTAAAATGAGTTCTGCTCAGTTTTGTGTATTTTTAACCTTATTGTCGCCTATGCCATTTTGAGATCTGGATACCTGAAGCCTCATATTTCTAACTTCACATTAATCTAGCTTCATGATTCCAAAGACAAGGACACATCTCTCAGTAGCACCTGCTGAAAGATTTATTAGGTGTTCTGACCAAATGGCTTTCATTTCATGTAACCCTCTTAATTAAAAACTGAAGCACAAAAATGGATCAATTTAATGCTGTAGCAAGTCTCTTAAAATCTCATGGAAACCAGAGGTGTTTGCCAAGGACACTTGGTTTTTAGACTCTAAAATTATACCTCCTAGTGCTGTGACCTCCGAAGGCTGTCTTGGATGCTACATGATAGAAGAGCAATTGCTGTGATTTGATGAGGACGCAAAGGTCTTTGCTCCCACAGATGTCTAAGGAAACCAGAAATATTAAACACTCAGGAGTGTCTTCTCAATGGAGAAGATAAAATACCTGCATTCCACTCAGGGAGCTGGGAGTGGCAGTTGTAGACTGGATGTTGGCCATTACCTATCTCTATAGCAGACCTCACCTACCTTTGATTATCTGTAGAGGCAGACCACACCCAAAGTCCCCAAAATGGTTATCTCAGACTTCCCTCCCTAGACTTTATCTTTAGCTCTCAGTTAATAGAACCCGTCCTTAGGGGAAGATGGTCCATGCATTTTTATGGCCTGCTGAATTCTATGCTATTCCAATCAAGAGACCACACTAGATTCTAGGTCTTTTAGCTATAGAGCCCATCCTCGTGCAAAGGAGTCTCTATGTAATCACAGCTTAAGTTTCATTGTGCACCTGGAATTGGAATGATTGTTGCCTGGATATTTTTTTTTTCCAAAACCTATTATTTTAAAATAAGCTGACAAAATCCACCTGGAATCAGACTCTCTATAACTCTGATCCAGTATGAGTAAGTCAAACTGAACTATGGGAGTTTTCATTTTCAGGTCTGAGCATTTTGTTTCTCTCTCTGCCTGCCATGACACCTGCAGGGACCCTCTCAGTGATTAGTCCTTTTTGGGTGAAAATTTATCTTTAAACTACTTTAAGCATCTCTCTCTCTCTCTGTATTATATATATATATATATATATATATATATATATATATATATATATGTTATACACACACACATATGTATTCATGGTATCTGGTTTTCAAATTTTAGAACTAATTGCCATATTTCATAAAGATTGTGATTATGTTAAAAATAATGTTCTTATTTCTTTACCACAGTTCACTAGCACTTATTATTTGGCCATGTTTTCTTAACAGTGAAGAGGGTGAATTTCCAAACATCTCAGGTTAGGAACATTGTAAAAATAATTGCCTTTAACACAAATTAGGATTATTTCCTAATTATCTGGCTTTTTCCATAATCAGAGTATAATTTTAAAATTGGTTGTCATTAACATTTTGTGTTCTTTTTCAATTTCAAGCACACACACACTACTTTGATCATATTTTCATCCCCAATAGCTCATCTTATCACTGTCTCCTACCTTCCAAAACCCTTCTTAGTAAATGACTCCCTTTCTACTTTCATGTATTGGTGTGTGTGTGTGTGTGTGTGTGTGTGTGTGTGTGTGTTTGTGTGTGTGTGTGTGTGTGTGTGAGAGAGAGAGAGAGAGAGAGAGAGAGAGAGAGAGATCATGACAGCTCTTAATTTGGGCTTACCTACAGTTTCATAGGTTTAGTCTATTATCAACATGAAGCATGGCATCATGGCACTGCAGGAGTTTGAGAGATCTACATCTGGATCCAGAGATAGCAGGAAGAGAAAGAGCCATTGGGCCTGGTTTGGGTTTTTGAAACCTCAAAACCCACCCCCAATGGCACACTTCCTTCAACAAAGCCACACCTCCTAATCTTTGAAGATAGTGCCACTTCTTAAACATTTACATATATGAACTTATGGTATCCATTTTTATTCAAACCACCACAGTAATTAAAACATCAATGAATTCCTGAAATAACAACTTAAAGCCACATGGTCCTTGAATTCAAGGGAACTGTTAGCCACTATTTAGATCTTTGCAATGGATTTCCACCAAACACTCATTAAGAACAATCAGGCAATGTAGCTATCCTGCCATGACATCAACTAACTATGGATATTCAAGGTTTTAAATCTTTTTAGCATCCTTCATCTTGTACTTTTTGCCTTTACATGTAACCTAACTTCGTAAACTGTGATTTGTGATCACACTTGAGTTTGTATAACTGAATGTGGTGTTCACTAAAAATGTAGCAAAATTAAAAATGTTTCTTAATGTACAACAAAAACAATTAAAATCAAATGTATAATGAATGTGAGGTAGTTTGGGCTGTACTCAGTTGGATTGTGACATGTAACTTTATTGAAACTGTGGTTCTGAGCATGTGTGCATTTTACAATGTTCATGCCACCATGTTATTCAAAGGCAACAAATCCTACCTGAAACATAGAGGCCCAGATTTGTGACTTCCATGTCTTATGAATTGCAGTGGTTTTTATCCCACATGTGACGTTTTCTGATCTTACAGAAACATAATGGCTTAGTAACAGAAAACAAAAACCTTTCATGGTTCTCAAGATTACATATATATATATATATATATATATATATATATATATATATATATATGAACTGTTAGAATATTTCATTCTTATTAATTTGTGCTTGAGAATTTTATACATATATAAATGAAAAGATAATGCAATGTCAGGTCTCCCTTCCAACCAATTCTCTCCCCAACCACTTCTACATAGTTCTTAGTTCATGTCCTGTTTGTTAGTTAACTAGTTACTTTGTTTGTCTGTTTTGGATATGCCATTATTTCATGTGTATGGATATTGGGCCATCCACTGGAACATGGAATAAGTAGTAGCCACACATTACCATGTATGATATGCCTACCATGAGAGTTCATCTTCCCACCTCAACTACTATTAGCTCCCAAATGACTTTGCTGTATGGGACCTAAAGAAGAAACTGAAGAGCTTCTTCTCCATATATGCCAGAATTTTAATTGGATTGATCTTGTGCCATTTTTGTGTAGATAGACATAGTTGTTCTGAGTTCATGACTGTCATAGTCAGATCATGTTTGGAAGTTTCATTTCACAGTATTCTGGACTCCTTATTTTCAGGGTTTTACATTGCTGATTGTTCCTTTTCAATGGTCCCTGAACCATGTTTATGTGCAACAGCACTTTCTGCATGATGATCATAAAATCAAAATATCAGTCAACTCTGATCAATGCTGGAGATGCTTTAGGTCTTATAAAATTAAAAAATATCCAGCCAAAATTTAATTCCTTATGTAAAAATTTTAAAATGTACTATCTTATTAATATGCAAATTTTCTTTAAACTTTAAAAAAAATGAAAAATATCATATTAAAACATTTTGTCTTAAAATAAATTTCATTACGATTTGTTGTCAGTAAATGTTTGACCCATATACCTATTTTATACATCTCTGAGCCCAAGGATTTCTCAACTTAAGATTTCTCAAGCACAAAGGGTCCTAAGTGAGAAGTTTCAGAAACTCTGCTAGGCAAAGTACTTTTTGTGGTTTTGCCAAACAGTCTGAGCTCACGTTACCCACTACACTTTCCTTGTCTGGGTGCCTCTCTGTACCTCAGCCATCACTTCTGATCATAAAGTGGAGGCTGTTTTTTCTTTTGTTATGGCTACACCATTGGAAACACTTCCTCTGAATATGAACAATTATCCCCTAGGTCTGCATGGACTTTTGGATTCTATGGTTGGTTCTCTGGATATGTAATGTTATTCATTAAATTTAAAAAAGCAAAAGTTTTTTTTTTTCTTTAGAATTAGAGAAGGGACAATGTTCCAGGACCTTCAACAATGTTGCTCATAAGCTCAGAACACATTGACATGTCACTGCAGCCAGAAGTAAGTCAGTTACTCTCATATTCAATTAGCTTCCCTGCACTTTTCCAATCATTCACCTTAACTGAAAAGATTTCATTGACTTGTTTTTGCATGGTTACCTTTTATGCGAGAAGATAGCTTTGTTGTGTTCTCTAAAACAACCTTGACAGGACTTTTGTGCTAGGTAATTAAGCTCCAATAAAAGTTGAAATCAGGGCATAGCACTTCCACTTCAAAGAATTTAACCAAAACCAAACACAGACCTGCATAGACAATTAATGTGATCTATGATTAGTATAAATACGGGAATAAAAATAAAAGCAAAACCAAAAAGCAACAAAACATCCAACGTTAGAGAACTGATATAATAAATCACAGAATATATATCAAATTTAATATTACTGTCTTAGGGTTCTCTAGAGTCATAAACGTATGGAATGTCTTTATATATATTAAAGGAATTAATTGTGAAAACTTACAGTATGCACTCCAACTAACATAACAATGGGGCAGCTATGAATAGGAAGTTTAAGAATCTAGTAGTTCCTCAGTCCCACAAAGCTAGTTATTTCAGCTGGTCTTCTAAAGGTGGGCATCAAGTAAGTGTAAGCACTTGAAGAAGAATGAATTTTCCTTCTTCCAATTTCCTTATGTAGGTCTCTAGCGGAAGGTGTGGCTCAGTATCTGGAACTTGCTTTGTCCCAGGCTGACAAGAACTCAGAGATTTTCTTGCCCCAGTCTCCTGGGATTAAAAGCATATACAACCTTACCTGGGCCTAAGCTTTTCTTGGCCACTATGCCTGAACCTGTCTTCCAGCCTCAAGATCTGGATCACAAGTAAACCCTCCATTTCTGGATTGAAGTTCATACAAGATGTAATCAAATTAACAACCAAGAATAGCCATCATAATTACATAACTTGAAAAACTAATCAAGAGTACTATTGAAAACAAAGTACCATCTAGGCAGATGGGCTTGTTCTAGAGAGTAGGTAAAAAAAGCTGAGTCCAGCTAAGGTTTCTCCTTCAAAGGAAAATTAGCTCAAAAGCAAAAAATGAGAAAAGTTCTTGATGGAAATCACAAAGTATACAAACTTCAGCATACAATTTGCTTCCTGTTTTTTTTATCAGAATCAGTCCTCATAGTGTCTTACATATCACTAGCCTTCAATAATACCATACGTTTTTATACGAAGTTCTTCCCCCAACATATCAACAGATCCAGACTTCCTTTATCTTTATCATCACCCTTTCTTGTGGCAAAAAGGAGTCAATTCCTGCCTTCACCAAGCTGTGGAAAAGACTAGCAGACTAGTAAACTCTTTTAGCAGTGTGTGCTGATAATTTCCTCTTATCTAAACTTTTATTGTTGATCAACCGTCTTAAAGATGCATGGTAACCAGTATTTTATTCATGAAATTAAGGTGATAATTCATTGCTTGAGTTTTCATGTGGATAGCAAAGCTTGGATATACCTTATGTTGCACAAACCAAAACTGCAGAGTTCTTCTGAAGCAGAAAACAGCCCCAAAGAACCCACAAGACAAACAAAATCGCAACTACCAAGACAATTCAACTACCAAGTGAATACAATCCAGGATCTTTATGTAAGGATCTTCCTGGCTTTCTCCTTAACCCCAGAGACAGGTGGCAGTAACAGGTAGGTAAGATCCTTTTTTCTGCTATACTCAGGAAAACCTTGCTCATAGACCAGCCAGTTTAAGCCTGTTGCTCCTCTACACACAGAAATTTAGAATTCTACCCTCCCATTATCCTATTTTGTGTTCATCAAACATTATTGTGTTTATTCAATAATGAATTCAAGCTTTATTAACATACCTACTATAGATAAATGAATTCAGTTAGTAACAAAACATCAATCCCCAATATTGATAAAATTAATGGAGGGTGAGTTTTTGGCAACTTGCCAATGCTGTGTGATATCTTCCCGTCTGATGCTGAAGATGCTTCTGTTTACTTGTGTCATCGAACACTGAGAGCTTGTGCTAGCCAGTGACGAATGTAGTTTTCAGTGGTCTTACCTATGTCAATAACTCTGTTGTTTGTTTTATTCTTTTTCTTCAACTGTGCTTCCTAGTGCACTGGATAATGTTTACCAGTCTTAGGCCTTTGATGCAAATCACGAAGAAAAAGCTCTCCTGAAGTTTATCTGCTACGAAATATGGCACATTTGTGTCATTTCTTATTATTCAGTAAGAACTTTCCCACAGTTAAACAGGAAACTTTGAACAATAAATTCAAACTGGCCTTTGGTAGTTATCCTAAAAATTACTAGGTGGAGGGATAAAGACAGCAACCCTCTCATAAAACCTTCGACTTCATGTGTGTTCTGCCCGTAAGATGTGCAAAGACAAAGATCGAATGGAGACTGAAAAGAGGGCAACAAATAACTGGCCCAAATTAAGACCCATTCAATGGACAACAATCAATCCTTTACACTACAAATGATGCTCTGTTATGCTTGCAAGCATGAGCCTAGCATAGCAGTTCTTTGAGAGGCTCCATCCCGTAGCCAATGAGAAGATATGTAGAGACCCACAGCCGAACATTAGATGGAGCTTGGGGAGTCTTGTGGAAGAGTTGGAGGAAGGATTGAGGAACACAAGAAAGACAGGGACTCCACAGAAAGACCAACAGTCATCTAACTTGGACTTTTGGGGGGCTCACAGAGACTGAACCACCAACTAAAGAGCAAGCACAGGCTGCAACCCTTGCACATACGTAGCAGATGTACAGTTTGGTCTTCATGCTGGTCTCCCAACAACTGGATCAGGAGCTGTCCCTGAATCTATTGCCTGACTATGGATCCCATTCTCCTAACTGGGCTGCCTTGTCTGATGTCAGTAAGAAAGGTTGCACCTATCCTGCAGTGACTTGATGTCTATGTGTGTGTGAGTGGGGGGAGGGTGCATATTGGCAGGATGAAACCTGAGGGGGCTCACCTTTCTCAGAGAAAAAGGGAGGAAATGGGGGGGGGGGTGCTGGGAGGAGAGGGACACTGATGTTGGGATGTAAAGTGAATAAACAAACAAATTTTAAAAAATAAAAATAACTAAAGAAAAAAAGAAAGATTACTGGGAAGTTAATTTTATATTGTCCACCTTTCCATATCATATCCATAGGGCTTCCATACAATTTTAGGAATAAACAACATGGATATCTGTGATATGTTTTCATTTGGTGGTCAGTTTTGAGAACTATGGACTTGGTGTTCCTCTTTAATCACACTCTACCTTTCTAGTTCCAAACATTGCTCTGAACTGAAATAGATTCACTGTGTACTATTTTCTGGCTCCTGTAGTACAGTGACTCCCAATGCCTGGTCCCACTGGCTACACAAATTTTCTTAAAGGTGGGCAGCAAGAGACAAAGAGCCTTGGATACAAAATGCCTGTTCTTCAAAGCTGCCTTAGAAGGATGGAGTCTCATCTACACAGGCCAGGAAACTCAGAAAGCAGCCTATGTTGAGTCTTTATAATTTAGGGTTATGGGATTTCCTAGGTTAGCATATCGAAAGCCTGCTTCAGGGAGGAGAGACTATAAGAATGCCCCAGTTGTTTCAGATGGCCCATTCCTATCACCAGATGATACATTTCCAGGCCATTCTGCACCAAGTCTTTGGAACCATAAATTTATAAGACAGAGCACACAGTCAGTCCAATGCTACCCTAATGGGCCTGCAGTCATTATTAGGACTGAATTCTATTTAGTTTTATTTTCTTCTCTGTGGAAGTAGATCTACTTTTTAATCTTATAAATTTCATTCAGCATAATATTCGTTACTCATATTGGAGACTCCCATGACTCAGATTAAAATTAAAATCTGCTGTCCATCTGGCCAGCTCTGATACTCATAGAAACCAGGGACTTCCTTGGCATGCTTTTCAAAGACTCCACTGTTACCCAAAATTTTATTGCATTTCTCAGAATGCTTTCCCCATACTCTTCTCCTTTTAAAACTTTATATCTAAGCGCACCAACTTAACTCAGGCTACCCCAGTGAACTTAGTAAAGAACCCTGTTTTAATTTTCACACTTCCATAGTTTTGATTGTTCTCTCTCTCTTGTTAAACGTGGCAGTGAAGTCTGATTTGTGACTCAGTAACTAGTTCATAGTTCTCCCTCCCCACTACTATCTGCCAATGCAGTGTTATTCAGTCAGGCTTTTACCTTTCATTGATCATAAGTACTCAACAGTCTTCTTATTTATGTAACAAGGAGGCTAAGATGTATCTTCTTCTGTCTTTTTTCTTGTGTCTTTTTGTAAACTCTAAGAGCAATAAACTTTATTTATTCACTCTGTAGTTTGGGCTTTTAGTACAGCATGTGGCACAGATATGAAAATGCATAAATACGTGTTTAGAAATGACTGATAGTCTATTTTGGAGCCTTTGTTTGGGAGAACACCTGACTGGAGATTGTGTTTCCAAATCACAGAGAGAGAATACAAAGGGCCAGTCAGCACCGCGGTTCCCAGAGTTCATCTCAAGACAAATATGCACGCTCAGCTAATGTTCAGCTGCCTTGGTCAACCACTATCCAAGTCCTGTGTTAAAAAAGTTTCTTATCCCAGGAGGATTCAAGAATATAGGTTGCAAAAGAGAAAAGCCAATCAAACACAGAGACCCTACTTTCTTGTCACAATTTGACACAGGATGAAATGTGAATAAATATTTGACAGTGAAACTATATTTCCTATTGGAATACAATTGACAGGTTTTGACATATGGCAAACAGCTAAGAGAGCAAAATAACAGAGACATTTGGATTCTATCCAAACTGTACTTTCTCCAAACTATGATATTGCTACCAAATCATCCATGTTTTCAAAAGTGCCTGTTTCACAAAAGAATGACAACAGAATACATTTCTCCTGTGAGAAAGTTATGTAAGTAACTGAAATTTTTTTATCCCCAAGGTGGTTTAATTTTATTGGCCTATATAAAGCAAACTCATAGCCTTAACTTTTACATGAAGTTGAAGTTAAACAATGTGTTTCTGACCGTCTGTTCATCTTCTTTTATTGGTCAACATACTATGAATTCAATCTGAAATGTTAAAAATATACCTATCACTACTATCTGCTCCCAGGCAGCAATCACCAACCTAACTGAAAAGTTTAAGGACATTTGTTATTGAAACCTGGGTTTCCTATACATATACACACAAAATATATGAATTAATAAAGAATAAAACATTATTGAGAACAAGGAGAGATGAAATTTGTAGAAGTACTTGTGTATTAAACTATGGAACAATTGGCAAGATGACTACACTTTTAAAACATAGAAATCTTTTTAATAGAGAAACTCAGTTTTGATATACTTATTCCCAGGTCACCTTTATAACTTTTCACCTGGAGCAATAAAGCAGGAGCGAGTCAAATAAGTGATTTTCTAGGCACAAAAGTAGAGTTTATTTTAATGAGAAAATTCTTATTTTTTTCTGGTTTTTCCTTAAATTTGATGCACATCACTAATCTGAACTAGAGAAGTTCTCATTCTGATGTCTTTTTCAACCCATGTGGCCTGTGAACATGTGTAAGATAGTCAGTGTGTCCAAGAAAGAGGTATTTCATCCTCTGAATGAAAAAAGAAAACCATCACAAGGAGCTTCTTAGCATTTGACAGCATAGACAGAAACCTCTTCTACTATTCATGTAGAGAATAAACTTTCACCTCTCTGCTTCCCTTCCCTCTCACCCAACTCCATGACCTTTCTCTCTCTCTCTTTAGTAAACAAACAAGCAGGCAAACAACAACAAAAATCCCAGACTTTTTAAAAAAAATAAAAGAAAAACCATCACACACACACACACAGACATACACACACACCATAAAAACACAAAATTGAAAACCATTAACTACCCAGATGTCCTTCAACAGAGGAATGTATACAAAAATGTGGTACATTTACATAATGGATTATTACTCAGCTATTAAAAATAATGAATTCGAGAAATTCTCAGGTAAATGGATGGAACTAGAAAATAATCATCCTGAGTGAGGCAACCCAATCACAAAAGAACACACATGGTATTTACTCACTGAAAAGCGGATATTAGCCCAAAAGCTTGAAATAACCAAGATTCAACTAACAGACCGCATGAAGCTCATGAAGAAGGAAGACCAAGTGTGGATGCCTAGACCCTACTTGGAAGGAGTGACAGAATGCTCAGAGAACTCTGTGGAAGATGAAGTGGAATGATTGAAAGAGCCAGAGTGGGTAGAGGACACCAAGATAACCAGGTCTTCCAAACACAGCAGGATTGAGGCACATATGAACTCACAGAGACTACGGCAGCATACACAGTACCTGCACAATTTCAAGCCAGACAGGGTCCCATCCGGAGAGAGCAAAGTGGATAAGAGCTCCAACCCTTAACTAAAAAGCCATCTCCAATTGGCATTGCCTGAAAAGTAAAAGTTGGTTATCTCCAATGGAGTCTCACTGGGTATGCAAACTACACTTCTGGGTAAGGCCCATACTCAGCAGTAGATGGCCAACAGAAATTCAACTCACTATTTTTGTAGACTATTTGTCTCGTATGATAATTTTCTTACTGAGGATGGGATGGAATGGAAACAAAGGGCTGTAACATGCCTCATTGTGGAGAAGAGCTTGTCTCCTGTACCTGGAGACCTGCTGTTGATGTCTGGAAACCACATAAAGGTGGAAAGAGAACCCACTCTAGGATGTTAATAAAGTTGTCCTCTGACTTTCACATGTCATGGCATGCACACAGTAAATTGTCCTAAAGACCTCATGATTTTTCATAGATAGCAGATGGTACTTGCATTTTTATTTGGAGTGTAACAACTAAATATTACAGCTTTTTTAAAGGAGTGGGTCTGGAATGTATATGGATACTCAGAAAACTGAAAACGAAAACCTCAAGGAAAGAATTTGGTAGAGATAAGGACTGGTAAGATTTGCTACTGTTGCCGCTTGCAACCAGGCTCCTTCTGAAGACAATAACAACCAACCAGAGCTCCCTGGGTCTAAACCATCAGCCTGGGAGCACTTAGGGAAGGACCCATGGCTCCAGCTGTATATGTAGGGGAGGATGGCCCTGTCCCTGCTGGTATAGATGGGAGAGAAGATCCTTGGTCCCATGAAGGCTAGATACTGGGAGAGGGGGGAATTCAAGGGTGGGGAGTTAGAAGGGGGTAGGTGGGGGCACATCCTTATAGAAGCAGGATGAGGGGGAATGGGAGAGGAGGTTCCTGGATGGAGGGGGATGTGGTAAGGGGATAACATCTGAAATGTAAATAAAATATCCAATTTGAAAAAAAGAAAAAAAAAAAGAAATATTGAGCATCAAATGTTTTTAATTAAGCATTTCCCCTTTAAACTGATTTCTGATACTTCCTGCAAAAATTTCACCAGATACAGGAAGGATCAACTCTGCTAAAAATTTTAAAAATAATTTAGACACACTGGGATTGTATAGCCAGGCAACTCATCTCTGTTACTCATTCCTGGTAACAGGCTAGCTGTATTGCACCTTTTCTTCACCTAACATTTGCCACAGAGAATAATTTAGGGGCTATAGCATTTGTCATTTAGATACTGAGTAACCATGGGACCCTCCTCAAGTGATTCTGTTACTTAAAGTATCAGCCCTGAGCGTTAAGTCGTGGGGTGGGATGGTACCGGCATAATTTTGGGAGCTTGAACAGACTTAGCATGCCTTCAGCTTTTTGTTGTTATTAGAGGTGGGTGGACTGAAAGAAAAGATGGAGAGTACTTTCTAGAAGATCATAAGAATTCTGACTTTTTCTTTCTCTCTATTTCTCTTATCTGCCAGTCTCCATTATCCTTCCAAAATTGTCTATAAATTTAAACAACCAGGTCATATATCAGCTCTTCTATAAAGATGTCTTCATATTCCCATTTTAGAAAGATTAACTGCTAACATAACTGTACTCAAATACTTATTAGATACTTAAAACACAAAGTTTCTCACAATGAATTATAATTAGTGCCCTCTGCATCTTCCTTGCTCTACCTAGCTGGAGAATGTTCTATGTGTCATCATCTTTGGTTTTGTTTGTTTTTATTTTCTCACTATTTTGGAACCAGGGTAACTTACTATAGGGCTATGATCTTACTTTAGCACCTGAATGGTGGGACAAGAGCTGTTATACCATCACACCTGGATTCTTTATCCTTATGGGCAGAGCACATTGAATGTGCTGTTTTGAAATATAGAAGAACTAGATACTTTGTCATCACAGTAAAGTAAATACTTCAGTAAGAGCAATGGGGAAATAGAATACATTCTAATGCTTGGTGTGACTTTGAATTTCTTATTACTAACTAATTATATGGTCAAATACAGAGCAGATGGAAATAGGAAAATCATTGTAGTGACTCTGATCTCATTTAAAGGCTTCATCTCCACTACAACAAACTTTATAATGAATAATAACATTCCCTTGAAATTAAAAAGTTTAGTAAAAAACAAAAGCAGACAATTCATGTATTTAATTACCTCTTCGTGAAAAAAAAAAAAGATTTCCTGTACTTTGTCATTGGATATTTTTATGTGATGTCACTATGAACAGAAGTGCCAAGCAAACTCTCAAAGCTGTGTCAGAGGATGTGTACTGTGCTGGCTAGTTTTATGTCAACCTGACAAAAACAAGAATTGCTTTAGAAGAGGGGATTTCAATTGAGAAAATGTCTCTGTTCCACTGGTCTGTAAACAAGTCTATATGCATTTTCATGGTTGGCATGGGAGGGCCCAGCTTATCTGTAGGCAGTGTCACTTACGAGCTAGCCCTCCTGGGTGTTATAGGAAGTCAGGCTGAGCAAGCCATGAGGAGTATGCCAGAAAGCATCTCTTCTCCATGGCCTTTGCATCTCTTCCTGACTCTGAGTTCTTGAATTGCTTGAGTTACAGTCATAACTTTATTTTGAAAATGGACTGTGACGTGGAAGTGTAAGTGAAACAATGTCCTCCTCATGTCGCTTTTGTCCACGGTGTTTTATCACAGTTATAGAAACCCTAACTAAGGCTGATATCAAGCTTCTTTAACCATACAATAACCACCTGTTTTGACTCGAGAGTATACTATCAGAAAGGCAGAAGTAAGTTTGAAGCTGACCCATGATGAATATTTAAAGACAGCAGAGAAATATTAAAATTTGAAACCATACGACATAATTGGCATATCTTGAACGATGGAAGACTCTTGTGACATTGGACACCTGTAAATCCACAAATAAAGTATGGACTATGGATTTAAATATAAAAAAACCTTAACTGTGGCCTTCAAGTGGTGACAGTATGTCAGCTTTTAAGCCTTTCTGGAAGAGTGACCATAGAGACACTGACAAATGTGTGCATGCTTCTGTATTTATATGTATGCATTCATTCAAGATGTGATTATTACTGAGAAATCTATTGGCATCTAGTAGCCAGTGTCTACAGATCGCATGCCTCTACAGTGGGTTCTGCTTAGGAGAAATCATTCAGTTCAAATAACCAGGAATTGGTAAAGATCAACTAGCTTATAAAAAAAAAAATGAAAAAAATACAACAGTTATGTTCATAGTGAATCTGTGAAGAGTAGATGTTGGAATTTTAATTTTTCATCCAAATATATTACTTAAACTATCAATTTGTGAAGAATTTGTTCATGATTTTTGCCAAAGTTATACTTGTAAATTGATTACATTTTTATATTCTATGGCACGTTCTCAAGCCATTTCTTCAGATTCATTCAGATATATGGTGTTCTCCAACTGAGATTTTAATTGTTATTAATGTTTGAATAAATGTATTCATTCAGCATGCTTGCTTTCCCTTTAGAAGACATGCAATCTTTTTTGCTACTTATTGTGACAGATATTTTTCATCTATAGGATGACTTCCTATCCTTTGTCTCATAATATTGTATGCATTTTGATCTCTCATCATACAACAGTCCTGGCACTTCATAACCATCCTTGTGTGCACTGATTTACCTCTGTACCTCTTAGTTATTCCAAAAAGTGGTGTTTCTAGACAGCATAAATCATATCCTCTAGAAGTAATTTTAGTAATATATTCTGAAGCTGATGAATTATCTTGAACCTCATCTACTAGATCAAACATCAGGTTGCATCTCTTGGGTGATACCTGATGCCATAAACTCATAAGTAAATTTCTGTTTGCTGTCACTTCTTTACATTCCAGGAATGATGCTACACACTTCTCTCCTCCCTAGCTATTTCTATGCTTCATATTTAATGCACACATTTCTCACTTGTGCCACAGCATTGCTACGATGTTGCTGGCCTTGTGCTTTCAGGAGCATCTCTTGATTTAGAATCAACTGAATTTTATTGGAATACTTCTACTCACTTCTATGTATTCAGTTACCTCTCCTGTTTAATTTGCACCTAAAGATCTGTGTCTGACATGAAGTTCTCACGTGCTACAGTGGAAAAAGGAACCCTGACCAAAGCTGACCACTGTAGAGTCAGGAAACCAAGACAGGTTGTGTGGTCTTTTATGTGGACCTTTATATAATGCCAGGCCAATCGAGTGACTTAAAGAAATGGTTTATTCTGAGATACAGAATGTCTAAATCAATACATCCATAGTAGATTTTTTAAAGCACATAGAAACTGAAATGAGCCAGTGATGCAAATACTGCTTTCAAAAGCAGTAAGAATCCAGGAGGCCAAATCTATTTTCTTCTTTCCCTAAATCTGGATTGATTTTATATATTGTCTGAAGTCCTAGGGTGCATTCTTGGCCTTTTATTCCACTTCTTTTTATCGAGCCCAGGAAAGCTGTGTGAATGTTAATATGTGCTGAATAAATCCTGTGATGACTGTAACACATTGTAGCACCTTATAATGATGTGTTCACCGGCTGCCATATCACAGTTCATTATTGCTTTCCCCGCCCTCCCCGAAATCCTTTATTTAATATCCATTCTGAACACTGGTGTTAATATTCCTGACTATTTGAGTGCATTTCAGAGTTCATGAAATGCTGTATCTAATGTTTTTTTTTTATTTCTGAACTTCAAATGTATTACATCTCCCACATTGCACTCATCTACTAATCTTGTAATTCAATGAAAAAAAAGCAATCATATTTGTTTGGCATGATTTGTTCTGTGTAAACCCACGCAGCTTTATTGCTCAATGGTGCTTAAATGATAAATAGTGCTCAAATCAAATTTTCTCATCTAACTTCTCATTTGAGTTCAGGAAACATGCTTTTGTTCATGTTTTATAGTTAGCTTCTAGGTCCTAAATGTAGAGAACAATTTCTTTTTTTCAATACTGTTTTTTTTTCTTTTATTTCTTTGTTTGTTTTATTCTTATATCATTCCATTGTCTACATTTTAATCTCTATATCATTTTCTTATTAGACGTTATTCAGTGTATTAACCCTTTATGTTAATTTCTTTGAAACATAATCTCAGAAAAAAAGGCGTTGATTTGTAAAAAGATACAAAGAGTATGAAAATGAATTTTAAGTCAAGCATCTCCTTAAGAATAAAGGGAATATCTTCATAATATTAAACAGCTTCTTTCTCTACACTCATCACACAAGAAAGTACTGTGATTTAAGCCTTAATCATGCTTAGGGGTTTCTTCACTTTCACTTGAACAATTTAAGTACTTATTATAGGTTTCAGTCTATCGTAGTTAAAAATAAATATGCTAGAGTCCTAATTACCATACCTCACAGAGTAACCTTATTTGGAGGTTGGTTCTTTACACAGGGAAGTTAAATTTAGGTCATGGGAATGGACCAGATTTCAATATAACTAGTATTGTCTTAACATGGGGACATTGGACAGAGATAGAAATACATAGAAGAACATGTTAATGCATGCAGGGAGACAATGACCTCCAGAGGTCAAGGAAAGAGCCTGAAAGGATAAAGTACTCAGTGGGCACCAACCCTGCCAACACCTTGATCTGGGACATCTGGTCTCTAGACCTGTGAAAGAATTCATTTCTATTGCCTAAGCCCCCATTTGTGCTTCATTATTGCAGCCCAGAAAAACTAACGCACAAATTGTATGTACATAGTTTTGACATTCTTCCTCTTTCTCTAGATGCTTATACATTGAGATAAATGACTCCGGTTCTTGCTAAGCATAGCATTTATGAAGTAGTGTCATGCTAGTCTGCTTCAATATCTCATAGGAATCAAAACACTTAAAGAAAATGGAGAGACATAAAGGTCATTCCATACTGACCAGTTTTCCTGGTCTGAAGCTAGAATATAGTATTATTTTTAGTGACTTGAGAAAGAAGAACCATTCAACATATAGTTCTTAAAATGCCATTTACCTTGGAAAGTGTGGCAAAGAATTGCTGGCACTATAAACATGTTTCTTAGCAGGCAAGAAGTGTTGGCACAAATCAAGAAAAAACTCTGGTGTTCCTTTTCTAAGTTCCAGATCGTGATCCAAGTGATTAAGGAGTACAAAGACAGTTGAGGCTCACTGATGTCAGCAGTAGGAAACTAAGAAGACTCTAATAATTCTTGAAGTCAGGGTTTTTAAATCTAAATTATTATAACTTTTGAAAGTCATGTCCTCTAATTGCTATTGTTCTAGTCAACTACTTTTTTTCTACCTAAAAAAGTAAAACAGAAAAAAAAAAAAAAAAAACTGTCCTCATTTTTAAGGAGGATATATCCAGAGTCCATATATCTTAACTTGTATTCAGTTTACTGTGTGCTAAGTCCTCCTCCTCCTCCTCCTCCTCCTCCTCCTCCTCCTCCTCCTCCTCCTCCTCTTCCTCCTCCTCCTCCTCTTCCTCTTCCTCTTCCTCCTTTTCCTCCTCCTTTTCTTCTTCTTCCTCCTCTTCTTCCTCCTCCTCCATCTTTCTCCTCTTTCTCCTCTTTCTCTTTCCCTTATCCTTATCCAAGAGAAGTAAGTCTTTGTTTTCAGGTTTCTCAAATTAAGCTGACTCTTCTGCCTGCTTTGAGGAAATTCGTCAAGAATTTCCTTATCTGACTCCTCTGACTATTCTTTGGCTTCAGTATGGGCTGAGGCTGCAGTGAAGGCAGCCACAGGGCAGTGGCCACAAATGCAGATGCATCAACCAAGAAGGCCTTAACCTTTCCAGCAAGTAGGAAAGTATACTTAGTCTCCATAGACAGAGCCAGGACATGCTTGCATCTATTGGTGATAGAGTGTGGTATTCAGGCAGCAGTTGCAAACTAATCCACAAACACTGCCAAAGTTGCAGACACACTCTAGAAAGTGAAAGTGCAGCCTATTTTGTGAGATGACTTCGAGCACTTCTGGGTTGCAAATGCTGCCATTGTCAAACACCTGCTAGATTATCAGCCCAAAGAAGAGGAAGATATTCAATATATTCAGCAGTGTGTTTTCACTGGCGTCCACGTTGTCTCCAGGTTTTATCAGCTGCATATCACTCCGAATTTCAGTGGTGTCCCTGGAGATTTTACTAGTGACGACTAAAGCTTGGAAGAAAGAAGTTTTCATGGCACAGTAACTGCATACAGTGCCATGGCATCAGCACAGGTATCAACTGGCACCTTATTGGCCATTAGCATATTGCTAATCTTGGGGAGGTTCTCCTTGGTGAATACAAAGCCCCCTGTATATGGGGCGACAGTTGCTCCAGAGCTTAATTGTTTGCCAAATACTCAGGATGGCTTTGCACATCATGATTTTCTGGCCTAGAAGCACCACAGACCTCAAAATGTTGGGTAATCTGAAGGAATTAGTCGGACATCTAAACTTCTTTGTCATCTCTGGGCATAATGGCGGTGCATCAGGGATTGCCAAGCAGTATTTAAAGATAATGTCACTCTTATGAGGACAAAAGCTGATAAATGGTCTTCATCAAGGCAACCAGGATTAAATAGCCCAGAAGTGAATGATTAAGCACCTTGACCTGTCTTCATTTTAAAATGTTTATGCCTCTAATCCCTACCTTTTACTACTCCTTTTCTGATAGTATAATATCCTGGATGATAAGAAAAATTAAATCTATGGTAATTGTTATGGGTTATCATATATAGAAAGGAGAAACTGGTTAATTTTCTTCAGAGTTAGAAAATTATCTTTTCAGGGTTGCTTGTCCTGGAACAGTAGTGTAAAAATTTTCCCTCAAGGCAAACTCAAATGGATCATTTTTGATAGGCCTTGTGACTCAGGATATAGGCAAAGAGTTAAATTTTCCAAATGTTGAGAGTAAAACTGGACATAATTAATGTTTTACAGGGGCAATAGTATAAGCTGAGATGTCCTTAGGCAGAAGAATTGTATCTCACACAAGGTAGGGACACAAGCAGATACCAACCTGAGTTTCCCGCTATCAGTCAAGTCACTGGACAAAGAGATCAAGGTCTGAAATCCATCACTGTTGGTAGGATCTTGTGACTCATCTCTATGACTCTTTGTGGGCATCAGTGTTAGGCTCAGGGTAAGAGGCCAGTTGTTAGGTGATAAACCAAAAATAGCCACCCACTCTACAAAAGAGAGCCAGGGCTTTGACAAGCTCTACACCAGTTGGTTACTGTTGCTTAGAGCTAGTAACATGGAATAACACAACAACCCTCTCACCGCACAGTAAGGAATTCCAGTGTGTGCACATGCTCAGAGTGGGCACTTGGCAAATGCTTTTAGTCAATGTAGTCCAGAGTTAATGAGTAAGCCTGCATTGTTTTGATTCTTAAATCGTCATATCCGGTACATTATACACCATGTGCATTTATAGTTAGTGATTAACTAACTGCATTATATCATGAAATAGACATTATTAAACTTATGAATTTATTTGAATAAAATTATCCTGTTCTTCTATTACTAAATACCACTAAATTACTTCTTTTGTAGTGTCTCAAATACAGTCAGTACTATATGATGTGTTCCAATTTATACTCATCTCTGTGATAGATCTATATTGTTTAATTTTATTTAGTTTGAGGAAATGAATAAATTTCTATAAATCTACCTTACATGGGAGGCACTTAATTTGGACTAAATATTCATGCAATTGATTTTATGTGAATGTTCAATGTTAATTCTTAGAAGACTCATATGTGGGGAAAATGAAGGTTTGAATACAGGGATTTCACAACACAGAACAAATTGAAACAAGTGATCTAAAGTCCATCCTAGTATGACTGAAGTAAAGGACTAAAGTATTGAACTACAGAAGTTCAGGAGAAGTCTTTTTATAATTTGACTGTTTTTCATGGTATTCTTGATAGTGAATTTCAGAGGTAAGCATGCAAATTCATTTGAATGAATGTTTTGGTCATTTGTACTGATAGCTTTCTTAGCTGCAAATAAAGATATGCATGAGACCCACTCATAACTAGATGATGTTCAGAGTCAGAGACACTTCCTTTCTGGGCTCAAAGATCTAGGCAGAAGGGTAGAGTCCAGGGTCACACAGAAAGACTGTAAGAGCCAAGGGTGATGGCTGACTTCAAGAAAACATTATCCAGACACGACAGGGCAAACGCACAAATGAACTCACAGAGATTGTGACAGCATACACAAGATGAGAAAGACTTAAGACAGATAAAAATTTCAGCATGAAAAAGGGAAAGTGGGCACATAGTCCCACCCCAGCCAGGACGATATTTGCAATCGATAAGGAGATGGAACATCGGTTTACTTCAGTGGAGTTTCACTGGGTATATTAACCCATGCTCTGTCGTATGCTCAACACAAATGACTCCATGTCATTTTAGTGGCCTTTTGTTTTTGTCTTTAAAAGAGAAAGAATATGAAGTTAGGTGATAGGAAGAATTTAAGTAAAATATAATGCATAAAATTCTCAAAGAATAAACACAAGTAAAAGAGTTTAAAAGTTATTTAAGGTGAAAGAAAATAAGATATAGGAATATGATGTTTTTAGAAACTTCCTTTTCACTAATGAACCAAAACCACACTATATTGTTCTTAAATTGGTTTCTTTTCTTGCTAACAGATTTAGAAAGAATTAAAGAAGACAATTGAAAAGTTGGGGGAAGTAAAACATTCATCAATTCTTTTGTTTAAAAGTCCTTAGTGTCTAAAGAAAAACCTAAAGTCTAGTGAAAGCTTGCCCACTTTTATCTCAGTAGCCAAATTTCAGATTAATTACATATTAGCCCAAAAATGTGTACTTTGAAATTGTTTCTTTTAAAATGTTATTTACAGTACCAGTATCTTAGAGAGCTTATCTATACTCTAGAATTTGTTTTTTAATAACAATATTTCAATTCAGACTAAAGAAAGATGAAAGCAAAAGGTCATTTTATTATTTGATGTGGCCTTTCAAACTATAAATTACTTTTATTTAATTCTATCTATCTATCTATCTATCCATCTATCTATGTATCTATGTATCTATCTATCTATCTATCTATCTATCCATTCATCCATCCATTTGGAGCGGCAGAGGTGCATGCATCCCATAGCATATATATGGAGGTTATTGTACACCTTGAAGGAGTCAGGTCTTTCCTTCAACCCTGTAAATTCTGGGGTTTGAGTTGAGGTCATCTGGCTTGGTAGCAGGGGACTGTATCTGCTAAGTCACCTCGCTAGCCCTAATGTGGTTTGTTTGAAGGAACTGTTTGTATTTGTTAGTGTGTATTTAAAAGGCTGAGTTGTTTAAAAATACTCAATTAGCTGACTATTTAAATATACTTTGTTTTCCTTGATATGATTATGGGATTATATAGATATTTTTATTTTTTAATAAAGACATAAAATTATCATATAAAGTTTAAGCCAACCTATTAGTAAATTAACCACAATCAAATTTTAAAATACAGCATAAAGTTGCAATGCTTTTATATTTTAGATCCTAATTCAAAAGCAAGTATCACCTGGAATATTATAAATATCATGACTGTGATGGTTTGTATATGCTTGGCTCCAGGATTGGCACTATTTGGAGGTGTGGCCTTGTGAGAGTAGGTGTGTCACTGTGGACTTGGCCTTTAATACCCCTTTCTTAGCTTCCTGGAAGTCAGATTTCTCCTAGCAGCCTCCAGGTGAAGATGTAGAACTCTCAGCTCCTGCACAATGCCTTTCTGGATGCTGCCATAGTTCCACCATGATGATGATGGACTGAACCTCTGAACCTGGAAGCCAGTTCCAATTAAATGTTTTCCTTATAAGAGAAGCCTTGGGCATGGTGTCTGTTCACAACAGTAAAGCCCTCACTAAAACAATGACTAAGAAAAGTGAAAACATTTTGAAAATGAGTGGTTATACACTACTCTGAATATTTTTGACAGTGGATGTTAGGATGTTATCAAGCAAGTCGATTTAGCCATGAATGCAGTCTACCAGTTTTTCACAATGTATGAAAACTTTTGCTTAAATTTAAGTTTGAAAACTATTTTTAAAAACAGAGAAAACATTTCTGTGGCACATTACAAATAGAATAGCAGTGTTGGGAGAAAGTGTAGCTCAGTAGTAACACTAAACAAAGCCTTGCCTTGCAAGTGCCACGCCAAGGCTTGATTCTTAAATAAAATATATGGCATTTTTCAGATTGAATAGTCCAGTCACACACATTATCTTTTTCTTATTTTCACCACCTTTGCAAATTTCTATGAGATGGTTTTACTAGTGATTTGGAATATTAACCTGTACATGATACCTTTATTAGTCCTTTAGCAGAAATAGGACATAATAATTAAGATCTGCTTATCTAACACTTCCTGGTTTTGTTCAACTTTGCTCTTAAGCCACTTTTGTGTTTTTTAAATCATGTGACTGACCCTGTTTTGCTTCAGAGGTTTTCTGAAGACTCCCGTTTTCCTTTCAACTAACTATGCAATGTGCTCAGCTTACTGGGGAGTAGAGACTATGCATGGATTTCTTTTGTGAACAATAGTCTGGAATTCTCTCCAGTGAAAAGGAATCAAAAGGAACTTTACTCATTTCCATTTGTCTTTGCTGTTGTTTTTCATGGTGCTTTATTCACTTCTTAGCTTTTCTACACAGAGTGTTCTAAAGGTAAGACTGAGTAGTCAACCAAAACACTGGTTCAGCAAAACATAATTGTAATGGGAATTCTTATTATGAGAAGCTTAATCAAGAACACAGCTATGTCCAAGTTATGAATTTACTCGTGATATTCTGACATCTCAACACAACGACATTTGCTAGTTTGTCAGCTCATTAGACAAATCAAGTCACAGCAGAAGCAATATAGACAAGTCACATGCCCTTGTTGAGTTTCCCAAATTCTGGTTTTTTTTTTTTTTTTTTTTTTGCTCCTCAACACTTTTCTTGAGATTTAATAAAATATATCTAAATAAATTGGAACACAACTGAAAAAATGTATTACATGTCATGATATCTAAATCCTTCAGAAAATGAAAGGAGAAAGGACCATAGTGCATAATTATTACAGTCCTGTCATAAATTATTCAGACTGTAGCTAATTAAGAGGCAGTCAACATTGAGATGGCATTCACAGGGTCTGAATGGGCCACCATTCTGAGTGATCACGACAACTCAATATTTTCAATTTCTGGGAATTTATTTTAGACTTAAAATTTGAGCATATTTAATTTGCTATCACCACATGAATTTCATAATGTTTTCTCAAACTGTAATTATAATTGTAATACAACGAAGCAAACTTAAAAAGTCTTCCCCATAGTAACATGATTTTCCAATGGAACTAAGTAAGGACATTGGAGTTTATATGCAGAAAGAAAACCTACCTTATGTATGGATTCTTAAACCACAGCTATTATATTTACACTTTCTTTGACCATTCTGAAACTATCAATATTTCTATAAAGGCACACACTAGTCTAACCATATTTTTCTTCTTAAACTATACTTTTCCATAATTTTTTAAAGTGTCTAAGTTAGTCTCACTTTAGAAAATAAGATAAAATAAAGTCCTAAAAATGGTAGTTGGTTCTCTCTAAATTTGGTCAGGTTCCAGAAGAACTCAAAAGTGGCCACTATCTCTCCATCCTCCTAGACACCACCTATCTATCTCCATAGTGTTAAATGCAGCATAAACACCTTTATGGAACTTGCCTTCTGCAAAATTCTTGTTGCTATTGTCTAACATACAAAACTGCCTTCTTTAAACTGAGTCTTTCAATTTTTTGCCTACTTTTAA
This sequence comes from Arvicanthis niloticus, assembly GCF_011762505.2. Lineage (NCBI taxonomy): Eukaryota > Metazoa > Chordata > Mammalia > Rodentia > Muridae > Arvicanthis > Arvicanthis niloticus. The sequence goes on from NC_047668.1 coordinate 28,101,689, forward strand.
TGTCTCTTCTCCATGCCAAACTGTACCTGGAAAATATCTTGTTTCAGATTTTAAAACATTCAGGACTCAACTAGGCATATAACTGGTTTTTTTTCCAATGTGTTTCATCATTATATAATCTGGAAAGGCTGAATGATCGAAAACGTGATTCAATTTAGAACTCTAAAATCTGGTTCAAAAACTGATATCAGTCAAGAATTACTTTTCACTGCAATATAAAAAGAAGTTGAGTCGGGTTCTAGAATTGGTCCTTTAATTAACAAGAGCATATTCTGCTTATTATTCTTACTGAATAAGTAGTTATGATTTGCAAACCTGACAATCATAGAGAATGAACTCACTGATGTTAAAGAAATTCTTTTTGAAAACATAATGTGGCATGAGCATCAGATTTAACGGTGCTATAGCTGTTATCACAGGCTAGTTATTTTTCCTATCATAATGTGTTTAACTAGAAAAGGAAGGATATTTAAATCATATAAAGGCCTGATATGATAATCCAGATGATTTATTAGAATAGGAGAATTTTCATATCGACTTTTTACAAAGTATTTATGCAAAGTAAGGGGAGAAATCTGAATGGTAAATGACAATACTCCTTAGTAAGTACTAATCTTAGAACATTTTTCCATGAATAAATCAATTAGCATTTTGCTCTCTGGGGTCTTTGGCTGTGTGAGAAACTGAATAAAGCTGAATAAATAGCCTTTGCCAGATCTTCCCCATAACCACATCATAATCCCAGGAACCTATGGATTGTTTATCTGTTAAAAGGGACAAATGGCATGAATGAGGAGGCCAAGAGAGGAAGATCAACCTGGGTTTTCTATGTAAACCCTAAATATAATCACAAGTGTCCTTGCAAGAAACAGAAGGATCTGTGACTGCAGAGAGAAAGGGACATAAACAGGGAGGCAAAATCGAAAAGTTGTTACTAGAAGTCAAGAAATACTGACATCCCCAGAAAATGGAAAAAACAAGGCCTCTCTGGAGCTTTCAAAAGGAGGTGGTATTCCTAACATCTTGATTCTAGCCCTTTAAAGCTGACTTTGAAATTCTGACCTCCAGGATTGTAAGAAGGTAAATTTGTATCGTTATTCAAGTCTGAGCAATTTTTTATAGCATCTACAGGAAGCAAGGCTTCTGTGGTTTGAAGAAATACAATACACTCAGTTTTGTGGATTTTGATTTTGGAGCACCCCCTAAGAAAATAATTTCTCACAACATATTTGGAAGGTAACATTCTTTGTTTTAAGAAATTGTTGGATATATGCACATCTTCAACTAGAGACATCAAACTCTAGTGGATATAGCTTTTCATTTCTTTTATCAAGTTGAAGAAAAAGTTTACTTCACGACTTCCTATGCTTGGTAGCCAATGCTGTTGAAATACAAAATGCAAGACTCTTGCAAACATAAGCAACTAGATTCTTTAAGTCAATCTGAAGAAAAAGAAAGAAAGAAAAAAGAAAACAAATCAGAACATAAAATCTTCTGTTTTTCTAAAGTTTATGATGCTATATTTTGACATTTTTCATATTAGGATTACTTGATGACTTACATAGTCCATTTAAACACTACGTATTGCAACAAAACATAGTTGTCCTTATACACCAAAATTAATACCTTTCTTTTTTTTTTTTTTGATCCTATAGAACAACTCAGAGTCCAAATCTTCCTCTCTGACTGACTAGAACAAGAATATTAAAAGGGTAAGGGGAAGAACTATGGACAAAGAAAAGACTCCTCAATATGATTTACATTTAAAGACACACTTAGAACTTTTCTGTTTTACCAAGAGCTCCATCATATATCTCGGGTGTCTATCCAATAAATATTTCACTGGTTACTTAGAAAGTCCAAGTGCTGTAAATAGCCACACGGTCAAGGTGGCTGTCCTGATTTTTAAGGCATACTTATCAGCCCATGAAGGGCCAAGGGAAATACACGCAGCACAGTCAATGAAATCATTTATAGACATCTGCAGGAACCAGAATATTTCCAGAAGATGTGGATAGTGCCCATTTGTGCATCTGAAGAGCTAAATTTTTATGTTATGGAAGCGACTGTGATGTACGGAGCATGGGAAAAGGATCCTGAGGGTTCCTCTTCACAAGTTCTTTCTTGTGCTGGTGAAATGCTTCCCTAAGTTTATTTGGGCTTTAAGGGTTTTCTAAAAAATAACATGTCACTATAGATTCTTTATGAAGTTGTTCTTCCAGGATAGTAACCTGAAGATAATTCATTTTCTTTGCTTGGATCTGGTAAGCAGCTACTCAGGGGGTATTAAGACACCGTTTCCTTGTAGTTTTCAGAGTGAATGAAACAACGTGGCACCCGTTCAATGCTGTTGTTTTTGAATGTACAATAAAACGAACAAAGAAACAACAAACAAAATGAAAACAAGGCAGAAACTTTGAAATTTCAGATCTTTGAATCTTCTTTCGTACAATCCGATCACATTTACAGGCATGTCCAAAGGAGATGAAGGACAGCGTCAGTGCCAGCACTACGTCACACAGTTACTTCCTCATTCTTTAACAGTTCATAAACAATGTTCCATTTCACCAAAAGTTACAAAAGTTTCCACAGTTTCCTTTAGCAAGCTGAGGCTCACTCTTCATTTGTCAATGTGCATAAAAGCTGCTTATAGCATGGCATGGTGTAAGCTATTTTTTAAGCAATAAATGGTTTGAGTCATCTATTTTGTCCTGAAATGCTATCTGTAGTTAACTGCGTTGCTTATAAATGGTCATAGTAAATTCGGCATGAAAGAGAATATTACAGAAAAGACAGCAGCAGAAGCATTAGCATTATCTAATATTTATATATGTTATCAACAGAACACAGCAGTGAAACATTTAAATGCATATCAATGGGTACCATGTCTAAAAATTACTATAGTACCTATTTAGTGTAGTGGATATTTGTCTTAAAGAGTGCTTGCTGTAAGTAGAACAGCATAATATGTGATTTAGTACAGTTAATCCTTATTGATTAAATAATGTATTTATGTACTGAAGATAGTGAAAGGAGACAGGTAATTTTTTTTTCTTTTTTTGCTTCATTGCGATCCCAGCTTTAACACATATATGAAGATTCCAAAGGATCATGACATGTCATTATTTAAGTGAAATGGGCATCAACATATTTAAAAGACAGTATTTGTAATACCAAACAGCAAGATGGCACCAGATACATGTAATGCTACTGGCCTATGACTCAGTTGGAGCCAGAGTCCAAAACTGTGGCCCTCATTTACAGTCATGGTGATTACTCAACTTCAGAGAGAATTGCCCACATTTAGGGTTTTTCTCTACAAGTCATCTGTAAAGCAATATGAAACAGAAGGAACAACAAATGCAATTGCTAAATATTCTTTTTTTTTTACAAGAGGTGCAAAACAGTCATTTCTAACATTAAACTGCCATTTACAGTAGATTTTTGTACACCTGCAGAGACTCAGTAATGATGGAGAAATGCCCAAGGCAAATGGTCTCCAAGAAGATATTTACACAACGTGAAATCAAATGTACCGCAGATACCCAGGGAAAATTATCTTACGTTATTGTGAAATCGAACAAACATGATATAGCTTCATCATACAGAAAACCTGTAGGACCCCATCCCAAGCCTAAGTAAAAAGGAATCCCTCAGCCCCCTCTGCCCATTCACTGGTCATCTTCCTGTTACAAAGAATGAATGTCCAGATTACTCCCACCCACCCTCAAATAAAGTGCGCAGTCCATGGCAGACCATAGAATAATGCAACAGGAAAAGCCCCCTTTCGTATTATTATTTAAAAAATAAAATACAAACAACAGAAATCAAACAAACATTGAAGAGAATTCGGTGATTCTCTGTATCTTGAAAAAAGGGGCGAAGCACGGGGTGCCTTGCTTGACTGTTGCTCATGTTAGTACACGTATCCTTCGTTATAGGGGTGTGGGTTGCAGCAGCCCCCTTCTGGCATGTAGGTCATGCTCTCATCAAAGTGAGACAGAGGCACGGTGTCCTCTTCATTGATGTGACGTTCCATGTCCGTCTTCAGCAGTGGGCGCTGATTATCCGGGAAGGCCATGGAGAAAAGGGCTTCCGGGTCACACACAAATTTGTAGACGTATCTTTCTCCAGCCACCTGAGAATATCACAGAAAAGCCCAGCGTCACCGTCACCACAGGAGTAAGGGAGAGAGAAACAAACATGAATTAACAGATCAGCAGAGATGGAGGTCAAAAGAGACTATGCAACTAAGTAATAGATACATCTTCCTGTGGGAAACGTCCTTACCTTGCGAAATAAGCCATACTTCAATCAAGCAAAATACAAAATGTTGAGCTAGAGTATAATTAATTCTGCAAAAGCTAAGAAAATCAGCAGTTTGCTTTTGCCTTTTTAACATAAAGGTGTATTTACACTGTCATTGGGGGGAGAAAAAAATCAATGATGTAATGGAACCAATTCATATTGAAGTTTTTGTTTTAAAGGTAACATCTATGCTTTCAGAACTCTATCTTAAAGGTTTATCTTCCCCTTGTTATTATATTTCTGCAACTTGCAAAATTTAAAAGACAAACGATGTGTTTTATTCCTAAGAGTTGAGTAGTGATCACTGATTCCCAAGATGCACCGCTTCTTTTTCTCTCCCTCCCACCCCCGCACTGTGTATTCTCCATCTAAGAAAGCCCCAAAGATACATAGCCTTATTTAAATGAAGGATGGAGCAGGAGGACATTATCCTGAGCACATCACTTTTTAAAATGAAGGCAAGATACATTAGATGAAGCTTAAGGATGTGTGTAAAGTGTCAAATTGAAGTAAGAGGCGTAAAAAAAAAAAAAGTGAAAGGAATCTAAAATACACACTGGGAAGGGAGGAAATGAGAAAAGGAAATGTGTCAAGCGCCTGAAATAAAGGAGACATAGCACAATTTGTAGAGAAAGACATGCCCCAAACTTAAGTTTTGAAGATCAATGCTTCTGTAGAAACTGATAAACAATGCAAGGAGACAGTTGTACCTGTCATTAATACACAATGCTAAGGAACTCAAGACCCAGGGGATCTGTGGGGAACAAAGGCAGTTCCCTGTGTGGATGTGTCTGTCTCTCTCTCTCTCTCTCTCTCTCTCTCTCTCTCTCTCTCTCTCTCTCTCTCTCCTCCCCCGTGTGTGTGTGTGTGTGTGTTTGTGTGTGTGTGTGGTGTGTGTGCATGTGTGTGTGTGTTTAACTCACTACTTCAGAGAGCTAAAACCAATCCACCATCTCCTGTTTCTATGTCAAAAGGTCTTGCTAGTTGATTTGTGACACAGGGAAGCAGTGTGCTCACAGTTTATAAACTCTCTGTGCATGTTTGGGAGAAAAGGAATGACTGCCAAGGACTCTGCTGCTCTGGACTCAGAGTTAGAATATTTGTTGCCCTAAATTTAAAAGGAACCACATTAGAGTCCAAGTAATCTGGAGATCTAGAGCTTTGAAAGAGCCAACCACGAGAGATGTTTATGAATCTGGACATGTTTCTTAAACTACTCTTCAGTGCCTTGTCTTATGAAAGTGAAACAGGAAGGGCTCCTTGGAAGGCCAGCTGTGATGCATAGAAAACTCTAGCACAGTTCAAAGCAAATGGAAACATCTAGTTAACTCTCCTCTTTTAAACCTCATTTTACACACACACACACACACACACACACACACACACACACACACACACAGATTGAAGTAATGAAGTGACTGCAAAAGTAAACACCAGGCAATTTCAGACAAAAGCTGAGAGATACATAGTAAATTTTAGTTTTGTTTCCTTTCTTCTTTACTTTTCAAAGTAGTTTCAGGAAATGAAGGTAAAATAAATGCTGTATTCAAGATGCCTTTGAGTCTTTTGTAGCCTACTCTGTTTAGTTTGGGGCTACAGAAAAAGAATTGTTTGCTTTAGGTACTGCACCTGTTTTGTCTGACACGTTTGACATGTTGAGGTTGTCTTTACTTAGAAGCAATGAAATACATGAAAACTATTTCATCATGAGGAATTTAAATGTACAATATGCAACAGAAATCATAAAATATCCTAGGGACTTCTGCCTTCTGCTTCCTTCTAGTTTTCTGTGAATGAACACTTTCCTGCTAGTACTGTATTATCCACCCTGTTAGAGCTGACATACAAACAGAGTAAATGATGCCCTCCTTTGTTAGTGATACAATCACAGTGTAAGAAGCACTGTAGATTAGATATAACTAAAGGTAACAGTGAGATGGAAAACACAGGAATTTTGTGGAGGAGCACATCAGAACTAAACAGGGAGGTGGATGCGTTGTCAAAGCCCAGACAGATATTTAAATTACATTTCAACTTTTAAAATTTGAAGATGGCTCAGCAAGTAAAGGCACTTGCCACCGAGGCTGGCAACCTGAGTTCAATCCCAAAGACCCACAGAGTGGAAAGTCAAGCCTGATTACTGAAGGGTGTCATCTGACTTGCACGAATATATTGGTGGTATATACACACATTTACACACACATAGACACACACACTAAATAAAAAAATAGATAGATAAATAATTTTTTCTCAAAATTTAAAGGAGAAGGAATTGGGGTATACTTGACCCAAATAACTTATGTTTGTGTATGAATATTAAATTAAATAAATAAAATCTCAAATATAAATGATAAGGCAAAGGAAACAATTAAACATAATCATATTATGCAGCATACAAACATTACTCTACTAGTATATAATTTATGTATCGTTTAAGTATTCTAAGTTTTGCAACATGTTCAACTAGATGTGTGCACATTTTATCTACAAAGTACAATAAGCATTTTTTCTAGCATTTATTTCTATTTCAGAGTTACTGAAATTAATAACCATTTAAAATGTTTCACTTGCTTTAACCCATTTGGCTATTTTTATTTTATTCTTCAGGCTTTTAATTCAGTTGCTCTTTACACTCAGCACAAATGCCTAATTAAGGTTTTAAGCCAATGAGCAAATAAGGTCATACAGACTTGGAATGTAATTTCATATATATATATATATATATATATATATATATATATATATTTATAATAAAAGGGGGAGGCACAGAGTTCCTCTAATTAAACTATGCTACCATTTACTTAGCCATGAGGAAGGTCCATATAGTAAGAGACATGAAGAAAAAGACAGAATATTCTAGAAAGAAGTCTCATAGAAGTGATGAGTGTGTCTTAAAATAGCAGGCTGTGTTTATATGGAGGTTAAAAAACTTGTTAACATTCTAAGGGGCCCTGATTGATTACTAGCCACATGAAGACTCCAAATTTTGCATGCTGGTGTGATAAACAACCTTCCTTCCTTCAACCAACCAGTGGCATCTGAAAAGTCTGTTTGATGCAACATTCATATCTAACTGTTGTGCTATACAAGCCATAAACCACACAAGGCTGAAGGAAATGATAACAAATATCCAAATGTTTTATCTTTATATATTCATTTATTCATGGCCTCCTTTGTAAATGTTATATTTTAAGTACATTTTATCTTTTTCCATGTTTTTGTCTTTTATACAAAACAACTTTTAAATATTAAAAGAAGCTCATGTGAATTAAAATATATTGAACTTTGTTCTACCTACCAAATAAGATGAAACATTTATTGCAAGTAAGTGATTTGGGATATTAAACTGTCATTTGATGGAATCAGGCAAGATATCAAAGAAGAAAAAAATGTTTTTTTCTCTAGTAAGAACATGATGATGCCTGAGTGTTTTAAGAATCAGGACAAGAAAAAAAAAATACAAGCATTTCAAAACTGTATAACTCGAGGTGCAATAAAATTACAGCTTCTAGACACAAGTAGATCCAGCAACAATACTGAAATAACCTGTTTACCATGTGTAACAAAGTGGAAGCTTCCAGAAAGATTGTCACTTGGTAGATACCAGGATACATTTATCTCCAATGTCCATGAAGTTATAAATAGACTCATGATACTCAAAGCAGGAGCCGAGAATTTGTTAGCATGGGGAAAAGCCTGACTATAGCAAAACAGTGATAATGTGCTCTCTAAACTATGACTTGGAAACCAGTGGGCATCATCACAGTGCGTTTTAATGTACTATCACCTCACCTTTTGCATGATTCCCTTCTCATAATAATAGCGGAGAGAACGACTAAGTTTGTCATAGTTCATAGCTGGCCTGTTCTTCTGAATGCCCCAACGCCGGGCCACCTGCCACCAAAACAGAATCATATTGTTAGTGCTTAGTCTTAAACTGGGTTACACACACACACACACACACACACACACACACACACACACACATATACATACTTACACACACAGAATTCATAAACATATGACTTCTAAACACATAAAAACACCTTCAAATCTAAAGCCTAAGGAAATAGCAACAGCCTTAGTGCTGTGAATTTCCCATGTCCTGGTTTAAACCAGGCTTACAGTTCTCTCTCCTCAACATCACAATAGAATCCTTTGTCATCATTGTTTTGGATAGAAATTAAATGGAAATAAGGGAATGTGTTTGCATCACGAAAGAACAGACTGCAATTCACCAAAATGAGGCAGATTTTCCCTTCTGCTATACACTGTCTATTCCTTCCTGAACTTTCAGACCAAAAAAAAAAAAAAAAATCCCAGATTAGGAACTGCTTAATAATCCCTTTGTAAAGGTGTTTTATTGAATTCGTTAAAAAGAAAAAATACTTTGCTCAAATTGTACAAAAGAATGAGCAGCTGGCAGTGTGTCAGCAGAGGAAACAGTATGCCGATTAATAAGCTCAACTACAAATAATTGTTGTTGCCTAAAGCAGCATCTAAGAAAACTATAGCCAACCCCAAACTGGAAAATTAAGTTCATTTAGGAAACATTAATCGGATGCTAAAAATAAGGCGGAAGTGGAAAAGTCGCCATGTAACCATGTACATGAGTCTTTTTTCTTTCAAAGCAGAATGTCCACGGTGTGGCTTAGTAAAAGTCTCAGAAGTGTTGCAAATGTGGCTGTCGTAGAGCGTTGGATGTGGCTAAGGCAGAGCTCTTCGGCAGAGCTTTGAAAACACTTCTCCTTCCCAATGCGACCACTCCACTTCGCAATCACACGGTGGGCCCGTGGTGCCAATCAGACAGGAGCCTGTTTCTGTCACTCCAATGCAAATCTAGATCTCATTCAGTCCTACTCTTTGGTAGTCTGAGGAGAAGCCATGCACAGCCTCAGCAAGGCCATAAGTGCATTCTCTAACAGAGCATTAGCCTTCGTTTCCATGAAATTCCAAGTTGTGTTCCATCCGCAAAAAACAGTCCTCAAAATCATCTCTCTGCTCCTGCCTTCCTTGCATTTGCAGAAACTTTTTTGTTGCACACACCCCCACCTTTAAGTAATTTGTGTTCTTGAAATGAACAGAAAATGGTGTTGGATCACATGAAAAGGTATACTGTTTTGTGAGGAGTGATTGAGCAGAGACAAGACTAGCTGTTCAAGCCAGCAGTCACAGTGGCGGATACATCTTAATTTTCCACTATCTTTACAGTAAATGCTTATGTCTCACCTTTCAGTTTAAAATGATGATTGAAATTCCAAAAAACAAAGGAAGGAAAGAAGGAAGGAAGGAAGAAGGAAGGAAGAAGGAAGGAAGGAAGGAAGGAAGGAAGGAAGGAGGAAGGAAGGAGGAAGGAAGAAGGAAGGAAGGAGGAAGGAAGGAAGGAAGGAAGGAAGGAAGGAAGGAAGGAAGGAAGGAAGGAAAGGGAGTTTTGGTTTTCGGGCTTTTAGTTTGTTTTTTTGTTTGTTTGTTTTTGTTTTTTGGGTTTTTTTTTTTTGTTTGTTTTTAAGTAAAATCTTTCAAAAGTGTTATGAAGAATATCAGTGGCTAAATAGAGACACAACTATGCAGCATGCAAGTGTGAAAAGTTCTGTTAAGCCACAATTCCTGAAAACATTCACTTACAAGTGAATCTTTCTTAGAATCTTACCAGAGTCCTCTTCAAAATTAAAAAGCAATGAACTTTTAAGGCAGCTGGAAAACATCTGGAGAGAGTGACGTAACTGTTGTGAATACTTTAAAAGAAGACTCTGAGAATTTGCTTCTTATAATGCCAACTTATTCTCAGCACTATAGATTATTAGTCTATATGTAAAAAAAAGTCTATTCTTAGACGTATTTTGTGTCAGAACTGGCACAAAGTCAAGGTAACAATAGACAACAATATGTGTATATAATGTAGACAAAAAGGTCTAACATTAACAGGAAACCTAAATCACTTCCAGGCAATTCAAATACTAAGTCACACACAATCACTCAAAGTTAAGGCAGTTTTTAACATGGAGTCTCAAGATGAAAACAATACTTCCAGTGACATTCTCATGTCATACTTTCAAATGAGAGCTTACACTGTTAGGAAAGATCACACAGGGTAGAGTGAGTTGGCATGCACCCTCACTGCCAATGACATTAATTGAGTCAGTTTAATTGTTTAAGTATAACTCTATTAGTTTTGTTATATTAATAAATACATTTTTTGGTGTTAGTGTTTGAACTCAAGGCTAGCACTACACCAGTAACCTACATCTTACAGCCCACCAAATTATTTTTGGAAAGTCATACTTAGTTATGGGATAGTGAACCTGGGATCTGGCAATCTGATTTCCCTGATGTTCAACTAGTTTGAGTATCATCAAAAGACTGCAGTTGAATCCAGAAGGTGTTTTGCTGTGTTAAAGAATGTTTCTGGGTACAATTGCCTAAGATGATTGATTAATTTGGAAATAATATACCATTATCTCAGATACCTGAAAGAGAGAGCTGTGTTTGCTATTGGTATCCAAGCACAGCGAGCAGATAAGCATGGCTGATTCTGGATTTCAATCATTATAATTTTAAACTGAAAGGTAAAACATGAAAAAATAAAACCAGTGAGTAGCACAGTATGGTGGCTTCCAAGACATCACTCATGGATTGTGGCAGTCACCTCTGAAAGATCTATTATATAGTGGAGAGTAGAGAGGAACTGTGTGCCACACAGACTAAAATAATTCACACATTTTTTTCCAAAGAAGAAATCAGGAGAAACAACATGGCCACTGTCTGATGTATATGATTGTTAAGAATAAAGTAGGAACCAATAAGAAATAGGATATTTAACATTTGAATGGGTTTTTTTTAGGGGGGTGGGGGTCTGTGGTGTGTGCGTTTGTTTTTGTGTATGCCAAAGGTTGATGATTAAGTCTCATCAATCTGGACCTTGTCTTTTGAGACAGGACCTTTCACTAAACCTGGAACATGCTGATTGAGCTAGACTAGATGGCCCGTGTGTCTCCAGGGTCTTTCTGTGTCTGCGTCTAATGGGCTTGGATTAAATAAAGGTATATGGTGCTATACTTGGCTTTTTGCATGGCTGTAGGGGACAGAATTGAAGTCTTCATACTTGTGCAGAAGGACATTACTTACAGAGCTATCTTCTCAAGATCCTAGGGGTGGATGTAGAGCAAAAGCATAGGAGACATGTAGTACCTATTGCACAACTTCTAGTGAGTTTGCTATTGTTTAAAGTTAGTCAACTGACTGAACTACTGGGTCTTGTTTTTGACTTTATGTATCTATGAAGCAAAGTTGGTGAACTATCAGTTTTATGAAACATGTGATTGTATATCTTTCTCATATTTAAATAATAAGAAAACTCAGAATGTTGGCACTAGCTAGTCAGATCTTCCATTCTTTTATTCAAACTCAAACACATAAACACCATGGGGTTTCTAAATAGACGTAGTCACTAGCAGAATATTGCCTCTCCTGAGTGGCTCGAATGTTACTGACATCATTCAGTAATGTCTCCTGTCCTAACAAATATGACAAATATAAAGTGTTCTGTTTCTGCTCAGTTTATTTTCATCACAGGTGGAGGGAAATGCCTGTTTAACTGACATAAAGCCATGTTGAACTTCTTCAGTCCAAGTCTTGCTCGGATTACTAAAGTCTTGCATTCCTGTCACAGTAAAGGGCTCCGCAATTATTCCGTTAGGCATCGTTAGTCTATGTTGCCTGCACCATAATATGGTGGTTCTTCACTTACATTATTTAAGTGCATCTACAGAGAATCAGTTTCTTTATAGTCCCATGGAGCTCTAAATATACTAGAACATTTAAACACGCTAACAATTAGCAATGGTTTTCCTGCTCCTGGGTGCTTAGTGTGTATTTGGTGTGAGGCCAGTGCTCTACTGCAAAACGAGGTCCCTGAACAGATGTATACTGTTGCAAATGGGGAGAAACTATTGCGTTTAGTGAGAAAGACCAAGAAAGAAATTATTTTACATTGTTTTGACCTACTTTCAAATTTAAAATATGTCTACGCAGTTTTGAAATGTTTTAACCACCTTTGTAATTTATTAGTCAAATCTGCTTATATTGTAGAAAATCTTGGTTCCCTACTCAAAATCTCCTTAGACTGACCTCTTCAGGCTCAATCAGTTTAAATTCCATGCCTCGTCCAGTCCAGGCAATGAAGTGAGAGTTTGAAGGGTCATCCAGAAGAGCTACCAAAAACTGCCAGAGCTGAAGGGACCCTCTCCTCTGATATGTGGGTCCTTCCCGGTACATTCCTGGCTCTTGCTTAATGTCCCCTAGATTTAAAAAAATAAACGATTATCAGCAATAGTACGCCATTTGCATAAAATTGACACCTAATCAATCGTGAAAACGGCTAAACACAATCACATCATGGTGGTTGTAAACAGCACCACTAAATACAGATTTAAAATAATCAAATGACTAAAAGACAACCAACAATCTACACCAACTTACATATGACATAACAATATTCTCACTCATGCAAATGTACACACCAGTAAGGAGTAAATTCATAACCATCATTTACTTTTAACAACCTAGTCCAACTGTCTCTCCTTCATCCATGCCTTTACAACCCATCATATCTGATCATGCTTGTGTTGTTAGTGCTGTTTCTCTGGCTCTGACTAACACTAAGAGGGAAGTAATTGGCTCCAAGCTCTGGGCATTTTATTTGTATCAATTAATTTCTACAAACTATAATTTGTGAATACTTTATTGACCTGCGCATGACGGACTACTGAAAATCTCAGTGAACATATTTCAAGGTAAATTTAGTAATAACATAAGGTCTGTGTGGCCTGTGCTTTATATGAATTAGGAAGTTCTCCTTTGTGGGAGTCAGCAGCAGTAGCAGCAGTAGCAGCAGCAGTAGCGTCTCACCTACTGAACCTTTCTTCAGAAGCTATTACTTGGTCCCTTGGCAATAAATAAAACAACATTGCTTTGTTGTTGTTGTTGTTCATTTAATTTTGTTTCTGGAGCCTTTTTTAAAAGGTCAACTTAAGATGGTTTATAACAGCACATTCTGTAAAATAGGGTTTTTTTTTTTAAGCAAACAAAAAAGGTGCTGCATTTACCTAGTATGGCATAGAAAGGCATCTAACACAAGTACTAGTTAACACTGCTTTTCCTTTACAACTCTCTTAGCTCTACAAAACAAAACACGACCTCTGCTCATTTCCTTCCAGCTCCAGACATGCTTCTCAGAACTGGATGGTCCTGCCTGCAGTGCTCAGCTAATGCCTACAGATAGCTCATGGTCAGTGTGTGAATTTCTCTTCCTGGTTGAAGAAACAGTTCGGGAAGAATGTATTCATTTACCTGTATTCACCCTAAGTGTGAACATGGAGCTTATAACTTGCTTAAAATAAATAAATAAATGTAAATCACAAGCGTTCTAAAAATTTCTAGTAGTTGTTAATTAGAAATACACCTTGTCACGTGACCAGGAAAAAAATAATTCAAAAGCACACAAACGCACAAAAAAACATTCAGCCAATAGCCACTGACAAATTGTGAAGTCCTTTTGTTCTTAACAAGGTAATTTAGGAGTGTATCTTCATGTTGATTTAAAGTCACTTTTATTTACCTCAGACTTTTTCTTCTAGTACTTAATTTTTTTTCATGAAAGCAAGTGGATAATCATGCTGACAGAGTGAAACCTTGTTAAATGTAGTTTCTAGAGTGTTGCTGCACAGAAAAGTGAGTTATTCCATTAGCAACATGTGAAAAAGAAGCGTTGCTTTTCTTTCTGCTCTCTAATAATTAAACAATGCGAAGGCATATAATATCATATATATAATTAAATATAGTCAAAGACAGGGAATGAGAACAGCCAGCTTCCTAAATACCAGCATTCTATTTTGATATAGTTTTAAGATAATTTCCCTCCTTGTATGCCCTTACTAAGTTGAAAACTAATTAAAATGTGAAAAACTCACAATAAATGAAAAGAAGAAAGGGCATTCCTGAAAGCAAGTTATAAGCTCCATGCCCAAAGAAAAAGCCACATTTTAAGAATTGTGATGGTGTGCTGTGAGGGGCAGTTAACACAACTCAGACTTCTGAAACAGAAGTGTAAATATTGTAGAAGAAAACCAAAAATTGTGATCCCCTTTGGGGTTTCAACTCCATGACCTTTAATAAATTGAGCCATCTTCAGGAAGGCTAAGGAAATAGATTTTCCAAAACTCACAATCCTTCCCAAAAGCTCCAAAAGCAGCAAGAAGCTTAGAAGCTAAGCCCTCAAGAACTAATTATGAGATTGAACAGAAATGTGAGCATGCACTTTGCTGTTTAAATAATGACAATTAAAAACTCTGAGAGCGCCCAAGTCATTACAGCCTAGATCCCCAAAGTTTTTGCAATCAACTAATCAGAGGGCCCCTGCTCATTTCCTGTTTGACAATCAAAGCAGGAACTATGGAGACCACTCTGAAGAACCACTAAATGAATTAACCGTTCACTCTTTCCCAAAGCTTTCTTGTAAATGTCGCCTTTTGCCACCACGCTTGTCAAGAAAAGAGGATTCTATCTAGTTGGACGCTCATTTTTAATATCGGGGATCTTTTCATTGCACTAGCGAGATATATTTAAAAGGTAATGCGTTCCTAAGTTCCTTTTAAGCAATTACAACATAATGCTACATTAGTAATGTACATCTTCCTCGGTGGGGTGTGGGGGCAAGCAATCAGTAGACTCAATGGGCAGTTATGTTGTTCCTGTGCTCCATAATGCATCTTTTCATGAACAATAAAAAGAAAGGGCCTGCATTAGTCATCGGTGCATTCACAGTAGCATGCTTTCCGTTCTGCTTTGTTAATTACAGGATCAGCTTTCAGTAAATCTCAAATAACAAGCTGCATGTGCTCCGCAGGGCAATGGAAAGATGCCCTGCTCTACACGGAGCACAGCAACAATGCTGGCCTTCTCTCCCATCTCCAAAAAAGGACTCTCGTGGAACCTAAGAGGGCTGCAAAGGGAGGAAGAACGGGAATGTCCAGTAACTGCACGAACACTTAGTGCGTGACATATGGTGTGTAGAGAAGCCCCTAAGTACAAATTTTAACTGCTTTCAGAAAAAGAAACAGTGGTGTTCGCTTGTAAAATCAAACTGTAAACCAAGAGAAACCCACCATCGAATTTCTCCGGGACGACACAGGTATCATCATAGAACTGCCTGGGACCCTTCTCAAACATGCAGCCTGTGAGAGGAAAACAGAATATGCTTATTAATGGTAGAATATGAAATTATTCTCAAAAGTTCTTTAGCCACACACACACACACACACAGACATACATACACAAAAGTCTTGACACATTAGTTTGGCTTTTTGCCTCAATTTTCTCATCTATCAAGTGGGGATGAGAGTAGTAGCGCTGGTTTGAGGACTGAATGATTTTCATGCACTCCAATTTAGAGGAGCACCATAGCACAGTGATATATAAACATCAGAGATTTATAACTGCTGACCTAAGCAGAGACCTCACAAAAATACTGGCAAACCTATGCTTAATAATGCATCGTTTTATTTTCTGGCTTCTTCTTTGTTTCATTATTCAAGAGGACAGCAAAGCCCAATTTCTAGTCTTTTCCTGACACTCTGAAACACAGTTTGTTTATCATTTACTTTATTGTAGAAATACCTTAGAAAGCTAACATTATCACTTTAAAAATATTTTTTATTATACTGTCCACACACTTACACGAGCATGCCCATTCGTGTGTGCATGTGTGTGTGTGTGTGTGTGTGCATATGTGCATGTGTGTGCACATGTGTGCGTGTGTGTTGTGTTCACGTCAATCATAGCATGGCCATGAAGGTTGGAGAGTAACTTGTGGCAGTGGCTCTCTCTTTCCACCATGTGAATTTGTGGATTGAATTAAACATGCAAGGCTTGGTGTCATCCACCCATGGGGTCATCTCCCCAAGTTCGTCTCATCATTAATAGGCAAGAGAGTTTTGAGTTTTGTTTTTGAGTTGTAAACTAACTCACCTCATACTAAAAGTAAATAATAATAATAATAATAATAATAATAATAATAATAAATTATATCTTCTCATAATTCTTTTCTCTTTCATATATACTTGATTTACCTAATTGTCACCTTTACTTATAGGAAGAAATTTTATACAATTTAACCATAGCTTATTTCTCAAATACAAGAATCTCTATGGCAGGTTTATAATATTAATAACATTAGCAAGAATAACTCCACTGCTTTGGTGCAAAGCTTTTTCTCTCCATTATTTTAGATGTACTGTCTTCTGCTATCAGTTAAATGTCTATTAATATCATTCACATAAAATCATGAATACTAATTCTAACTAAAAAGGTAGTATCTATGGCAATTTTACTGAAGAAACATGTACATAGGAATCCTTCAGTGGAGATAATTTCCAGATAATCATTGTCTCTCACTTTGCAGATGTCAGAGTCTATTAGAGCAGAGTATTCTACTGTGGTTACCTGAAATAAAAACTCTGTCTCTATGCAGTTTATGTGAACTCATTCTTATTAATCACTTTTCCAAAAGGCACAAAATCCAGGACACTGAAAGGCAAAGTCACACTGCCGCGTTTTGCTTAGGCTTATAAGTTCATAGCGGAGTGTTTTCTAAGATGCATGTCAGTAGAGTGCAGTAAGGTGGGCCATCTGTAAGGAGCTCTTTCTAGTTGAAAGACTGCAAGATGGTGGCAGAACACAGCTAGCGGTGTGGACAAGGCTCATGCTCACAAC
The DNA here is from genome assembly GCF_011762505.2 of Arvicanthis niloticus. NCBI lineage: Eukaryota > Metazoa > Chordata > Mammalia > Rodentia > Muridae > Arvicanthis > Arvicanthis niloticus. The sequence goes on from NC_047668.1 coordinate 28,118,765, forward strand.
CAAGCACAAGCTACTAAGATGGGAAACACTGTCTTTTATTCTTTACGCAATAGAGTGGGGTGTGTGCTTATGTCGCCTCGCTGGGGACTGAGCCCAAAGCCTTGGGGACATTGGCCAAGTACTCTGCCGTTGCTCATCTTCCATCACCTCAAACAGTATATATATGTACTGTTTTAGAAACATAAGTGCATTTCCCCAAAGCACACAATGAGTGAGTAAGGTGGACCTGTATTTGGAATGTCTGATTACTTTTAATTTTATTTATAAACAATTGTACAAAATGGAGAACTTAACTTCTGTTCTACTCGGATGAGCCAGGAAGCCTTCTTGCCTCATATAAATGGAGTGGCAGCTAGGCACTTCTGAAAGAAGAAACAAAATGTGTCATAGAAAGACCGGTTAGAAGGGAAGCGCAGGCCAAAGGTACATAGAACAGAGCAGAAACTTCAAGAGCATCAATGATCAAGTGTGTCAGAATGAGAAGAACATTTTCAGTGGGGCCTCCAAGAACTTAAAGCCGAATGGATCACAGTAGAGGCTGACTCTCTTCAGTAAGCAGGTCAACAGAGTTTTACCAACTCAACTTTGCTGAAGTTCATCAACATCCTATGGATGCCACAGCAGTAAGCTGAAGGGCAAGTGGGATGAATTTAGATATCACACAGCATTCTCTCTATGCACAGTGCTAAATGGTTCTGTCATGGGTGACTTCACGAATGCTAGACAGAAGTTACTAAGAAAAGATAGAGTAATTAAATCTCATAAATTATCTTGATAATTTTGGACTGTTTTTTTCTCAGATAATAGCATGCCTGGCTTTTGATTTTTATTAAGAATATAGATCATGTTCAAAGTGAACGAAGGGACGGTACGTAATAAGCAGTTTTACAATGCCTGTGCCAAGAAAAGGTCTCCCCTATGAGGCCAGGGATTCTGGAAGAGAAAGCAAAGCGGCTCACTGTGGACCTGGCACAGGTGTTGACTCAGAACTGAACATATTCAACGCTTTTGACATGAAAAGTGAAATAAACATGAAGCAGGAGACAAAGGATTAAACACCAAGTCCTTACTATTATATAAGCTACATAAACTTGCACAAACCTTTCTTTACCTGTATTGCTACAAAATAAAGGGTTGGGAGGTGGTCCCTGACATCTACCACAGCTCCCAGTTCCCTCGGGGAAGAGGATGGATTCATTCTGAAACCAGAGACAGATGTACAGCAGCTGCCAATATATAGGCCTTCACACTTTAGGAGTCTCTTCTGAGCCCCAGTCCCTATTTTTGCATTTCATTTTAAAACACTTTCCTTAAAACTAATTCTTTAAAACAGAAAGTTTCAGGTCCCCCAACTGAGCCCTATCCTTGAATGTATTAATATTTGAGATCACGCCAATTAGATCGTCTGTATGTTTTAGTAGTTTTTTAGCAACATAAAAAAAAACCCTAAATGTGTGCCACAAATGTACTATTTAATAAAAAATATTCCCACTTTACCACTGCCTGTCATTAAAATATACCAATCTTAAGGAATGAATTTTAAAGGCCTTGTCTCTTCAGACATATTTATCTACACACTCCTTGTAACAATGGGCAATCAATACCTTTTATTTGGCTTGGTTTTTTTCCTTGGTCTGAAATTTTCCACTTTCAAAGTCAGTATTTTTTTAGGCAGAGGTCTGATGACAAATGATAATTTTTTGGTCTAATGTCAACAAAAATATGAGCAATTTTTACCATAAAAATAGCTTCACCCATATGGTTTTAATCTAAAAGATCTATTGGAATCTAATAGAATTGGAATCTAATTCTAACATTTTAAAAGGTATGGATTTGGTGGTACCCACCTATAATCCTAGTATTCAAGAAGCTGAGGAAGAAAGATTGTGAAGTTGAGACCAGTCTGAGTTATACAGAGACTCTTTCTCAGAAACAAAAGCAAGAAAACCAATTAGAGCCAAAGAGGTAAGAGGCTGGCCAAGTAGCTCAGTAGTAGAACCCTCTGCACAGCATGTACAAGTCCCTAGGTACAATCTCCAGCATCAAAAAAATGTAAAATTAAATACCTACATAAAATGAAAGTACATAATAAATCGCAGCTTACATGATAAAGATAGTATAAAACACACACACTTTTTCTATAATCTGGTTCATATAATTTATTACGTAGTACATAATTCTGAATCTAGGAAGGTAAAGTGCCTCTCTTCCTGACAGTATTGATAATTGGCTGAATAGTTAGCAAGCCACTTTATCCCAACTTCAAACTAATGACCAAGCTTCACATGAATTTTTAATGTTATTCTGATCTATTGCCAGGCAAAAGGTCCCTCAAAACAGCTGGGCCTGGAAGGGACGGTGTTAATGATTGCAGGCAATGCAACAGCTGCTTGGAGGCGAGCCTTTTGCTGTACTGATGTCACCGTGCCACGAAAATACTCTGACTGCTACACACCTGGGGTACGGCTGTAAAAACAGCTGGAAGCTCTGGAGACAACTAGAGGAAAAGACAGAGGCTGAAGTCTATTCCATAAAGTGTAAAGATACACTTTCTATCCCAGAGCATGAGGAAAAGGAGGGCCAGGAAGACACTCAAACATTTCTGAGAAACCAGAATTCAAGGCTGAAGGATACTCAGAGAATGTTCTAACATAGTGTAAAATTAGCGTAATGCTGGAAAACCAGACCCAAATGTCAGTGATACTTTATCTACAGTCAGTCTAATCCTTGTGCATGTAGAAAGAAGCTGCTGTCTCTGTTGCTTCTCTTACACTGTAATGTTCTTCAAGAATTGTAGCTCTTCATCTACCTATTTGAAATAGACATTTCTAAAAATCTAGTTAAATAACATTTAAATGTATTTAAAAATCAGTGACACATAATAAGGCTGAGGCCAGAATCTTCATTACAGTTCTCCAAAGAACAAAGCATGATTTACATTTTTACGAGGGCATGAGTGGCAATTTATGGAGAAAATTGTGCTTTTTCCAATTTTTACCAATTACTACATGAGAGCAAATAAAATTAACAACTAATTTTTAAAAGGCAAGACCTTGGCTAGCATTTTAAAATCTATTCTGCCCTTAAAATGAATGCCATTTATATAGTCCATATAGTTATTTTTTTAAAATAAAGGACAAGGCTAGGAGGTTTATTCACATAGAATAACTAAAGTCATGTTATTCTAAAGTGATAACAGTTAATTTATGACTATCAGAGTGGGTCAGACTCTAATCAGATTGTAGAAACATTTCCAAAGTGATTATTCAATCAAATGACTAACATGGTTAATTAGGGGCCGTAAACATTGCTCTGAAGTTCATCAAAGTAATGACTTGCCCAGAAAAATTACTGCTAATTAAATTGCCTGCTGCTTTCATTTCTACCTTATCTAATAAAAAAAAAAAAAAAGTACAACTGGTGCGATTTGGCATTACATTTGAACTTTTGCTAAACGCTCAACTAAGAACCAAACTGGCTAAGTGGTGACTTCAAAGGTAGATGTTGGGTGGCAGGGATGGAGGTGTCGCTGTGTAGAGCCTTCCACTTTACTTGTGGAAAAAAGTCAAATGCATGAGCAACCGTCAACTGTAGCCTGACCTGTGGAAACACGCTAGGATGGCAGGACATTTATACTACCTTATCTGGCATCCTCTGGTTATAATTTTAGGATGACCAGCACAGTACGGTGCTTGCCAATGACCACGTTGTCATCTACAAGTTGCAAATTCAAGTCTGAGCTCTCTCATTTCATGGGAGTATAGCTTTGTGTAAGTTGGTTAATAGCTCTTTCCTCAACCTTTTCATCTGTAAAATGGGAATGCAGCTGACAATTTTAAGAGTTGTTAAGAGGAACATATAAAGTAAGTTGTATGCAATAGTGACCCTTTAGTAAAGCTGTCCAGATCAGTAATGTTTTCCAGCAGAGCTTTATATTGTAAGGCAAAGAGGGAGAAAGCAGCTCTTTTTAGTTTTTTGTAAATGTATCTTGATATGAAGTGATACTTCATCTCAGCATATACAGACAGTAAGAATTTAGAATATAAATCCATATTCAGTATCTTAATTTACTATTCTTAAGTCTCATGAACTAGTTGATTTTCTGGTTACTAGTGAAGTTACTCTGGAATAGTCTCTGTAAATTCATCTTTTAATCTATGGTATCTAAAATATATTGATTGAACAGTCGTCATGTATTCACAATTAACCCAGAGTTCCTATCAGACATTTTAAATACTCAAGGATCTCTCTTTGAAATTCATTTTCCCCCAATATTAACCCTTGTGGTTTGTTCTCAAATAACACTGGCCTATGAAGTTTAAAAGTCAGTCTATAAATTGGATTACATAAATTGAATTTAGGACAAAGGGTTTTTATTGCTATAGAAACTTGTGGATCAAAGCATTCTAAAACACGATATTAGTGTTGACCAAATCAGCTCACAGAAATCACAGTGCCTGTAATTTGTTACAGATGAGCTCTTGTGGTGATGAAAGCTGATCTAATATGCTGTAAAAATTCAAAGCAGTGCAATGTCACTGGCAACTCAAGGCTTGGGCATGTATGGGTGGAGTCAAGAACAAAGAATGCTAACTCTCCAAACTGCCCTCTTGGGTTAGGCTTCATGTACTATCACTCCTAAAGGTATCATACTTGAAGTGATACCATCTCAGGATACATGTGCAAGAAACTTTGAACAGAGCTGCTTTTCCCTCTTTGCCTAACAATGTGAAGCTGTACTGGAAAAACAGAATTTTGGATCTGGGCAGCTTTAGCAAAGGTTTGACCACAAAGTACAGTTCTGAATTTGCACATGTCATATGTCAGACACTCTTTTAATTTGCATATTTGCTGCTCAGTTCTACAAAATGAAAATTCCCCTTTGGCTATCATTTGTCTAAGCCTCCAAAAGGTACACCAGGTTCAGACAGGAAAGATTTGTCACGACTGTCTAGGGCATTTTTAGTGGTGGCTGAAAGTGCTTTGTTATCAAATAGTGTGTAAAAGGGGGATTACCTCACATAGCAAACTGAACAAGGAGGTAGGAAAAGCCGTCTCCTTCACTGGATGCTCCTGCTTAGACTCCTGCAGTCATAATCAATGCACAACTTAATTAAGCTTTCAAATGTCTTAAGGTAAAAGACAAATCCCTGTAAAGTAGGGGTAGCTCAAGACTGTGCCTTTGCTTTCATTTAAACTAGAATGCAAAAAATTGCCTGACTCTACATTTTAACTCCTTGTAGGGGTAAAATGACTAAGTGAAGCCAGCATAGAACTTTCATTCATTCACTTTTAAAATAGGGGCTCATCCTGTCCTGTTAACTCACCCTGCCCAGTACTGGTGTCACACGCATGAAGAATGGGAGAGATTTTAAAATGATAAATATAGAGCCAAAATGGTGTATTCCATGCATTTGAAAGAATTGTACACTTTGTAAGATGTGTGCGTGTGTCCTCTTCAATGCAAACTTGGAAGATTTAACCATTTTTTTGGTTAGTATTATTAATCAACAAATTTCTGAAAATATGTGTATTAAATCCTGGGGTAGCTGAGGATATACATGAATATATATATATATATATATATATATGAAGATATACATGATGGTAGGGTGCATGTGGGAAGTTCTTGGTTCAGGAAAAATATCATGACATGAGCTGTATTAACAACTTATGACACCAATTAGTACTTTATTCTTCCAGTGTTTTCATCCCCTTCAGCTCCTTAACTGTGACTGTCCTGGTTTGGGCTTGCTTCTTCCCACTTTCTGCTAATAGTACATGGGATGTTAAAAGACCCAAAGGGTGTCCAGGGCATACACAACACATGCATCGTAAAGACAGGTGTAAATGCAAACAGAAAAATGCCCACGTTACCCTTGACTCCGCTTTTACATTCCATTCGCTGCATGAATGAACTTGATACAGTTAATCAAGAAAATGACATTTTATAGTTTCCAAAAAGTCATAGTCATGAAAAAGATGCTTTTGTACCAATAATCTATTCTATATTGAAGAAACCTGCAAGTTATCAAGTCTAGAATAAGTTCTAGCAGTAGTATGGCTAGACTCACATGAGAAAGAAAACAAACAAGGAGTTGAAACAGGGGATTTTTATGGACCTCCTGGTTCTCAGTCACAAAGGTCTGAACGGAACAGTCTAAAGAGGTGGCAAAAGGGCTGGAGAGGTGTCTCAAAGGCAGTGGTTTAGCCAATTTTTTGTTCATATAGAGAACATAGGTCCGATTCTTAGCATGCACTTGGTAGCTCACAACTATCCATAATTTCAACTTCAGTATATCCAACACCCTCTTTTGACCTCCCTGAGGATGAGGCACACTCTTGGTACACAGGCATTTGTGAAAGTAAAACACTCATAAACATAGAATAAAATAAATGTATCATAAAAAAGAAAATACTGGATTTGCCCATGGCTTGAGTGTTAAGAAGGAAGTAATAAATTCAGTACTGTTTCATCCACACTTTGAGATATTTCTATTTCAGCAAACTATGAAGGCAAATAAACTAACCCTACACTGACAGACTCTTCTCTAAAAAGAGGCAGGGGACTACAAACATTCCTAAGCATCATACTGTTGGCAAAACCAAGGAACGAAGAAGGGATATTGCAGTGAAGAGAACTCAGTGTTTCTGAAACACGATGGCAGGGTAGTGGCCCACAATAGCATATGACTTTCCTTCTGAAACTGCAAATATTTCTCATAAGCTTCTGAGCTATTTTTGGACAGTATCACACACAAAATGTAAGCAGGTCTAAACAGCTTATGAACATTCTAAACCCAGGATTTTGTAAGTTTTATAGGGTTGTGATTTTATTAAGCTGATAAAAAATAAAGTGAAAGTGGCAGAAGACACAAGCATTATTGTGACTTTGGGTATTTACTTGATAATGCCATAGTCTGGCAGTTAACACATAGCCTGACAGTTAGAAGTAAATGTGAGAACCAATGCCATTGACTGACCCAATGATTCACAGCAATAGCCTGCAGTGAAGAATTTGATACTGACTACCCAGTCTGTCCTGATTTGTTTCCCATTGGAAGCTGAATGATTTAAGAGTATTGAAGGTAGAGTTTTCCCTCTCGATTTCATCTTTCCTGGGATTCCTACCATATTCAGATAATTTGTTCTGCTTGCTTCCAATAAAAATGGATCAAGTAACAGAGATTAGCTTGAACTATGTCAGACGCAGCATACTGGATTCATATATGATGACTTTGGTAGAATATCTCATATCCTTCATGTTATCTACTAGCCTGAGGATGAGTTTATGGCACCTTGTTGAAGAACTCATAGTCTTTGAAGAAATCATGATAAAAAAAAATGCCGGTGAATATCCTGCATCAGTGTCAAGTCTGTCAGTATATACTGGACACTGTGTTAGGCACTGCTTAAGCATGAACCTATTTCATCTTTACAAAAACACTAGGCCCCCTTTGCAAATAAATAAGTTGGGAGCAAAAGAATTTGCAAAGCTTACTTTAAATGATAGAAAGGTAAACAGATACCAGGCCCAGGAGTTGGTATTTTTCAAATGTCACACCAACTGGGTGATTTTACTATTTAATGCTGACCATAAATAAAAAGCAGATCATGCAAATAATGCAATAAGTTCTTAGGGCTCACACACAAAGAGGAGTCAAAATCAAAGTTAGAGGCCTATTAAATAATCACAACCATAGGATTGCTGATTTTTGCAGCTTTATTTTACTTTTTGAGTATTTTCTTATTCATTTGAAGTACCTGTCCTTAAGGTACAAATCACTATTAAAAGCAATTAAATAGAAACACACACACACACACACACACACACACACACACAATGAAAATAAGTATCTATTTAACCCAACACAACTTTTTTCTTTTCTTTTCTTTTTTTCTTTTTCTTTTTTCTTTTTGAGACAGGGTTTCTCTGTGTATCCCTGGCTGTCCTGGAACTTACTCTGTAGACCAGGCTGGCCTCGAACTCAGAAATCTGCCTGCCTCTGCTTCCCATGTGCTGGGTTTAAAGGCGTGCGCCACCACTGCCCAGCCCAACACAATTAAAAAAATTATTTCAAGTTATGAAACCCATTCGTCCTCTTACCGAGCTAACTCATATGAGTATAGAAATATTTGAGCTCCAAAAACATTTTTTAAGAATATTTAAAATCCAAAAACATACACTTCAATGAGCATACACAGATATAGGAGTACACACATCACACACACACACACACACACACACACACACTGTTTTGAAAAGAAGGCAAAAAAAAAGAAAAGTAAGCAATCTTTTGCATCTTTTGTTCACATTCACTAAACACAGAAAGAGAGATAGCCAATGGTTTTTAAACTGTTTCATTTAATTTCAAATCTCAGCTCAACTTTTATAAAAAGAGTTATCCGTTCATTTCAGCCACTGGTGGTAAGCAACGTAAAGCCTAAGTGTCCTGGGTGTTTTGTTTGAAATGAAACCATAAATTATACACTATAAAAGTGTACTCCACCCCTTTCCAAACTAGTTTAGCTAAGGAGTGTGTTACCCCTCCCTTCCCCCTTTCCTGCCTGTAAAATCCAAGTTAGACAAACAAAGTGGGGCTGAGATGACATATTTGAATGGAATTCAGACCCACCAGTTCCTGTTTATGTTTCTGATTTGAGAATGTTGTCTTCTCATTCACCATACATTAGGAACTCTGGAAAGCCGTAAACGGTGTCAGGTTACACACACGCAGGACCAATGAACATTAATCATTACTTCCAGTCAACTGGCAAAAGCAGCAGCTGATGGAACACTACACCCGCCAGCTCTTTATAAATGACATTCCAGAGAGCAAGGCTCTGTGTGTGCTTGTGTCTGTGTGTGTGTGTGTGTGTGTGTGTGTGTGTGTGTGTGTGTTTCCTTTCAGTCTCCATTTTATGAATGAAACTCCAGGCTCTATGGAGTCCATTCATGGAAAAGAAATGCTTACAAGGCTCTGCCCCTAGGGATCAATCAGTCATGGGTAAAACTGATATGATTGGTTTAAGACAGCCTTCAGCCTTCCATTACTGACTTAAAATGCAGTCCCTGTCCATTTGACCTGTGTTAATGCATGAAGAGTAAATCCAGACTGTAGTCTCAATTCTCAAATCAAATCACTCGCCAAGGCCACTTACAGTAACTGTAGATTTAGAGTATATTGAAGCATTTCTTAGAAAAACTGATAGCATAGGCCAGTATCGTGGTTTGGGAGAGTTGCTACTTTAACCAGAATCAAATGACAAAAACCCACATAACACATGTTAGGCAATTAAAAGCAAAGTCAACTTGTGAGCCTGATCCATGACAACTATTATAATAATGAGCTCAATTAAGTAAATATCACTGTCACTTTTCACAACTGAAGCACCTAAAACATCAACGCACTTGTCCACAAACCGCCTGGTTGAGTGAAAGAAAGCGGTCCTGGATACTAGAGCCACAGATAGAAAGTTAACATCTTCCAAATAATCGATAGCTCCTTCTTGAACATTCCTAAGTGCTTCTCGTCTCACATTGCTTTAAGCAACAACATGAAAAGTTAGAAGAGGAAGGAAGGAAGCTGCAGCAAGCATTTCATGAAAGGAATGTGGCCTTAAGTAACGATGCTTCATAGAGAACAGAGCTGAGCCTTTGGGAGTGTCACATCTCAGGTATAAAAAGCCAGAGTTCATAGACCCATAATCAGAGTTGCACTGGAAATGACCAAAAATAAAAACGTTCAAAACGATCTAATCCAAGCAATCAGGAGGGTGAATTGGAAAGACCCAGTTCTAACCTAAGCAGCGTGACGTGTATTACCAGCCTTCTGGATGAGGGAAGAAAGCAGGTCTGTCTTCTGGTTACTTGAACCCACATAGGAATATATTTGCAATCAACAGGCCCCGTGTTCACACCTGAGGAACTCACAAGGAAAGCACCGCCTTGCCTGGAGAGGGCCATGGCAGTCAGAAGCAGGACGGTCTGTTTTAAATCTGATTTTACTATGGCATTATGACAGTTCAGGATTTAAATAACAGCAGCCTGTGATAGCAGGCAAACCAAATGCTAGAAAACAACAATTTGGTCTTGTTTTAGAGGCTCAAGATTTAAATAATTGAAGAAAGTAGATGGGAAGAAATTAACCCACAGTGTGGAACACTATTAATGATTAACCATTAATAACCATTTTAAGTCTTTTATAAAATATTTTTGTGTTTCGTTTTAAAGACATGGTCTTACTCTATAACCCTGATGGCCTGAGGCTTGCTTTATAGACCTGGCTGGCCTAGAAGTTTGTTCAGTTTGCCTTTGCCTTTAGGTACTGGAACTCAAGGTAATGTGTCACCAGACCCAACATTATTTCATATTTTTAAGAATTTAATGTGCTGCATAAACTCTATGAGTTAATACACTTAAAACTTAATTAAAACAGTTTATGAAATATAGCCTAAAAACTATTTGGACATGGGTATCTAAATATACACAAGTTGCTATTTACACTGAAATAAGAACAATCTCCTACTTAACTTTAACTTCATGATGGCACCAGAGCAATATGCACTCAGTAGGAGCTATAATTCAATTAATTTTGAATTGTAGTCACGGTCAGGGTTGGACTCTTTCCTGTGATTCTGGGCAGTGGCTGTGAACTTCGATTCCTTGTCAATCACATGCACACAGAGATATGCACACTATAACTCTGTATTACTATTAAGGTATACTGCTATAAAAGTTAAACATATTAAGCATGGTTTACTTATATTTTCTTTCTAAATGTGCTGAGAAGTGTAATTTCATCATTCATGAAGAAACCTCCCTAATTCTTTAAAGAGAAAGTTCTAGATATGTGTGCCTTTTTCTCTTTTAGGTGTTCCACTGTACCAACAAGGAAGTAAATGGAGATAATTGTGTAGCTGGTCAGAGAAAGTGTACATTAGGAAGGATGCATTGACTCTCATGGCACAAAATCACATCCCACCTCGTTGCACACTGAACTCTCGAAATAGAATCCCAATTCTGACTTGATTTTTCAAAGTGACTAAACATGGTTTCCTCAGTAAGAAATCACTGAATTGCCAATGGCATGAGTATATATGTCTCTTTCTGTAAGCAAATAATAAGTTCTTTCAAAGTAAGTGTGTGTATATGTTATGATTGGAACACGCATGTTGTCCTATGGGCTCCAGTATTGAAGACTCGGTCTCCTGCTGTGTTATTTGGGAGGTGGTAGAAATTAGGAATTAGAGGAAGTCTCAGTTACCTCTCAGTCTCCCAGGGAGAAACTTTGAAGGTTATATCTGGTCTCCAGCCACCCTCTTGCCATCTCTTTGTGGTGGTTGTAGGCCATGATCAGCCCAGCCTCTCCACACATCCCCACTCCAGTGATGTCTTGTTTCACCCTACACCAAGAATCAACACTGCCAAAGACTGTGGACTGACAGCTCTGAAAACTCAATTCAAAACAAATCCTTCCTCCTCTCCAGTTGTTTGTGTTAGGCTTGCTGTCACTGATGACAGACTTCTGGGATATTGTGAAAGGGTAACAATGAGGGTATTCATACTCTGAAGACACACTGTGAGCAGATCTAAGCTTCTTGATTTTATTATTTTTTTTCTTTAGCATTTTACAAGTTTAGTCAATGGATTAAGTTGTTGACAAATTATCTCCAAATACATAAAGGCCTCTGTACGTCTATTAAGACTCAAATAGCCGTTGTTCTTACTGCCTTAGCCAATGACTTTGTGACCATGTGATGCTTCCATTTAAAAACCATGTTCTAAACTCTGCAGGTAGACCCCCAAGCTATGCTCACAGAGTTAAATCCCACTTCACTGCTGTCCGTCTAAATGCTTAGGATGGTGAGCCACCAACACAACAAAACACAGAACAGTACTCCGGAGTTAAGCAGCCTCGGCTAGCCCTGTTTCTGAACTTGACGAGGATTCAGGCTCTTTGTTAAAATGTCAGCCGAGGCCGACGGAAATACTAAACATGTATGTCAGTTATTTTCCCACTTCTCTGCCTACAAGTCATATTTTTACTACCTAATGACAGAAAACAAAGTCTTTCCAAGTTTCTTAGGTGATAAAGACATGTTTGGGGAACATGAGAGAGGGGGTGCTGAGGTGAAGAACGGAAGGGCTTGCAGTGAATCAAACGAGGGATGTGCTATTCCTCCAAGGGTTTCCTGACATCTGTTTCAGATACTGCAGGACCCCACAAGTTTGCTCGTGTAAAAATGAACACAGCTGACAGAAGTCTCAAGTCTCCTGTTCCACCCTATGCACCGTAGACAAGGGTATTAAAATGAAAGACTAAAGTTTGGTAAGAGGGCTCAGGCAAAATCAAGTTGCATACAAAGGACTTGTAGCTAGTGGGTTATTCATCTGCTTGTCTTTCTTCTAATTATTATCGAGCCTTTGCCAGAAGCACTTTACAAAGGGGTGGTAAACTTTGATAAACTCATATTTCTTTCAAGATTTGTTTTTATTTTATGTGTATGAGGATTTGCCTACCCGTTCACCATCTGTGTATCTGATGTCAACGGAGGTCAGAAAACAACTTTGGATCCCCTAGAACTGGAGTTATAGGCAATTGTGTACTGCAATGTAGGGGCTGGGAACCAACCCCACATCCTCTGCAGGATCAGTGAGCAGTCTCAACACCTGAGCCACCTTTCTAGCCCTGATGAACTCAATTCCTAAAAATGTTTGAGGAGCTAGGCAAGGTGACACATGCCTTTAATCCCAGTGTTTGGGAGGCAGATATCCGAAAATTCATCGAATTCACATAGTGAATTCCAAACCATGTATGTAGGGCTGCATAGTGAGGCCCTGTCTCAAAAGAAAAAAAGAACGTTTGAGATAAATTTGTTAGGGAAAAAAAAAGAGAAAAAAAAAAAAAGATAATAAAACTTAACGTTAAACCTTAATCTTTTGTAGGATTTGAGGTCTTATAACTTGCTACCTCCAAGCAGTGAACACCTAAATTTCAAGTAAAATTTGATCACTGGCCCATGTGATTTCCTAAATTGGGGAAGCGTAGCTCCACAATCTGAAAACACATGATGCTTTTCTAAACCCTAGATCTTAGGGAGAGCCTTCAACCATGTACAAGTTCTTCATCCAGATTATGGTAAATATTTACCTCCTTTAAAATACAAAATTCTGTCACAGACTCACCTTTATTCTGAACAAATACAGTGAAAAACCATGAACTGAACAATCAGCTTAATATATATATATATATATATATATATATATATATATATATATATGCTACAGAGGCTGAGAAGGATGGCTTGTGACAAGTTCAAGGCTAACTTGGTCAATACTGTAAGACCCAGGCCAACTGTGGTTACATAGCAAGATAGTCTCAAAAGTGAAAAGATATAAATAATAATGTACCTGTCTCCTTGGCAGTCTAACATGGCATAGTTACAAAAATGGACACATTTATGAAGGTGGGAGGCTGCATAGAGATACTCTTTTATACATTCCAAATGACGCATTCCACACATCCAGACTCTATATAGTTTCTTGTCCAGTGAGTGCTGGATATACATTTAATTTTAGAAGGCAACTAACAAACAAACAAAAACTGGTGTGGTGCTTTACACAGCGCTATCTGGCTAATGAAGAGAAACAAATCAACAGAGAAGGAATACTGCATTACCTTTCCAACATAGTGCCATGATGTGACTTTGCCACATCATGTTTGACCTGTATGTATCACTGTATGACCTAAAAAAACTGACTCCTTGAGTATCTAGTTCTTTTCTCTTCTCTGTCTGATCCAACTTTCACCCCCACTTTTCTTCCTTGAATAAAGATTTCTACTCTAATAACATAATATTTTGAATTTTTTATCTTAAATATTCGGCAGTTAAATTGCATTCCTGTAATTATAATTATAACTAATAGACCTACCATTTCCCATGTCATAATTAATGTCAGGTTTTATTAGAGCACAATCATGCTGTCTTTTCTCTTTGAAGACATCGTTTATTGTCACAACATTTATAGTACATTGAATTAAGCAATAAAGTATCCCAGAATGCTTCTGAAGTGATAACTTTAAGTCACAGATTCTAGATCAATTCGTGTAGAAAACACCTTTTTTTATGTTGTTTAAAAACTGTACATAAAGTACTTCCTAATGTGCTACTGGTTCAGCACCAATAAGAAAAAGAGAGAGTGGAGATTCAATGATAAATACATTAGAGTTCCTAAAAGGTTGTTTAATGCGCTCTCGGGAAAGATGAATGAGCTAATGACAAACAAAATATCCAGAGATCATCCTTGTTGGTTGCAATATGTGATACGTACAAAGGATCAACTGCAGAGCAGCAAATGTATTTTGACTCCAACAGATTAATGAATGATTCTCGTCTAAATCATATCCCAAAGCTCTTCCGTTTAAATCACACCCACAAGTTCAATCTTTACAGTTTAACTATTCAAATACAGCTGAATCCTACAGAAAAAAAAACTGAGATCAGAATTAAGAAGTGTTGTATTAACTGTGTCATTTTCAAATATAATTAGGGAGGGCATAGCATAGCATAAAATTAATATCTCTCAAATGTTAAGTAGGATTTTACAAGCCAGTTGGAGATACATGGTACATTTAGAAGACACAACACACCTACACTTTTAAGATAGGATGCTGAATAAGTACCTTAAACTTTAGTGGCAAAAGGTGAACTTTTGAGGCACACACGGTGGCTGACTCTAATATTCACACAATATTTGACCCATAGGAAATGCAGTTAACTCCTACAAATCCACCCCTTAAATGTTTGCCTCACTAGGATCCTGAAATCTCTTCCTGCTTGGTTCACAAAGTATAAATGCTTAATTCCATGCTATACATACATGTGTTTGCAATATAAACATGAGAAGATACATGTGGAACAAATTAGAGAATCACAAAAAGGTTCGATGTTAACTCTGTTAGTATTATACATTTAACAACAGCAAAACAGAAAAAAAATCAACATATTATACAAGTCCCACTGATTGACTATTTATACTCATAAAATTTCCATCTGTGGTTTCTTTAAATCATCGATTAATTAAACTTTACTGCAGCAAACTAACAATAGCTAGAGACAAGCACAACAGCAGTTAACAGAATTAGAAATTCACACTGAAATATGATTTCTACCTACAGTAGAACCAAACATCTGCTTTCAAGGTATTTAATTATGGAAATCCAAGGGCAGCTATGAAGAGGCTCTAAACTCACATCACTAGGAAGAATTTCAAGGAAGTTCCCAAGATGCACAAGCTCATTCAATAGACTTAGTTTTATTTTTCTAAACTGAAAATCATCTACGAAATAAATATTTGCTTTTTTTTTTTGCTTCTTTGAGAACATATTTAAAATGACACAGAAGTCTAGTTCAAATTTAGCTTTTAAAGAAACCTCTTAAAATTAATCCTAGAATAGGTTAGAACCATGTTTTTGCAGAGACCAGCTTACCTGTTTTCCTAGCCATTGGCCCAATGTTGCCCCAGACCTAGGGAGGGCTAACATACAAACTTACGGATTGCTGCTTCTGTCTTTTACCTCTAGACCTGGCTGGAGGCACAAACAGATGTTATGCCCTCAAGTAACCACACCTGAGCAGAATCTACCCAGGTCCTAGGAGGGTCAGTTGGACAGAAAATTCAGGGCTGTTGAGAGTTAATATATTTTCATGATTTTTGAGGCATGCTTTAGAGTAGCCAATGCCTTTAGTCCTTCCCCCTTTCTATTCTGTGAAGATGGAGACTGAGGGAGAGCCTTTAAGTTACATGGACCCCTGTGCTGAACTCTAAGAGACCTTCACAATAAAGCAGATTGTTTTATTCAATAAAACCTGGAAGCAGCTTTCTGTCCCCTAAGCCGAACTCAGCAGTTATTACAATAGTTCTTTCATAAAGGATGTTCATTCACTTGTATCCAGATGGGAGGAAATTGGACTCCACTGAAGTATCTCCGCATCTTAACCTGCTATGGACCTAGCTACAGTGATAGTGATAAAAATGTACAGGTGTGTAGTGCCCAACTTACAAAAACTACCCTTTACTTCACACAGCTTTCAGAATACCTAAAGTGTCAAAAGCTTATGTCCAAATTTCACAGAAAAACTCAATAGAGACAAGGTAGGTAAGTTTTTTGAGTTTCAAAATTAAATGTTGGCAAAAGCTGGTAGTAACATTTGGAATCAATTTTAAGCTTTTTTTTAACCTTCAGGAAGATCTTTTTCCTCTGACAGATGATATGTAGTAGATTTTCCAGCTCTCAGAGACAAAGGTAGACTCAGTGAAGGAAGCTTAAATCTGCATATTTTTTCTGTTCCCTTTCTAATATGTAAAAATTTCTACTTAGGACCACTGGAACTTTTGCCACCAATGATTGTTTTAAGTTACCAAATGTAAATACCCACCAGAAAAGAATCTAGCAAGCATTGCTTCTAAATAAGATTACCATAGCAGAATACAAAAGGAGAAAGAACTGGATCCAGGAGAAAAATTATACGTTTCTGCTCTTAGTTGAGTAAGTGCAATTCTATAAATTGTACTGTCTTTGAACTGGTTTCATTTTTCAGACACAATTTTTTGATCATTATCTCATGGCAAAGTCTTCTACTAACCCATGTCCTCAATCATAGAAAGTACCAAATATAGGATAAAATCAGAATACCCACTTACAAATTAATAGTCAGAAGGCTCCCAGTCTGACAACCTTAAGCAAATCAACAAGGGGGGGGCGAAAAGATGATTTACATGTAATTCCATAAGAAGATGGGCATACCTGAATCATATGCAAAATCTCTGGGTTCCTGTTTGATCATCAAAGGAGGGGGGAAGGTTTGGCTGGCTGCACCGCCAACCATGGTGGTATGTTCATAGACTGGGTCGTGGTACTCCTGCTTAAAGCCTTGTGGTGGGAAGGGGATGTTTGGCTCAGACATCTGGCGTTGGTACATAGGACGCCCTTCCCTTGGCATGGTCGGCAAAGGAGGAAAAGAATTACAGGGTTCAGAAAGCTGGCGGCGAAATCTGGAAAAGAGAGTGTGTTTCAGATGAAATGATAACACAGAAGTTGTCTTTAAAGGACCGATATAATTCCTAGCTGCTAGTGAACACTTTAAACCAGACGGCGCGATGTGAACAGCTTTAACGAGTCTCAGATTTCTCTTTCTTAGAACAGTTGTGCTATGATTTGTTTTAAATCACATGATGACGTGTGCTCCCCTTTAAACCAATCCATTGCAAACAACTCAGTGTATCATGTAATTAAAGGTGTCCTGCCAGTAGTTGCAGAACAACGAACTGTTTTGAATTAATATGAATCCTAACAGATAAAATGACCAATTGTCAGGTAATTGGAACATTTACATGACTCCTGGAAGAAAGGGTTCTCAAATAATTTTCAAAAGTAAGAAAAAACATGGAAAGCAGAATGCGATCTCCAATGGCATTCTCTCTCTTTAAATTCTGTCACCAAACCAATCAACAGCCAAACGGAAGAGCTGCCAAACAAAGACCTACTTGCTGGCTTGCCTTCCATAACCCTCAGAAATTCAGGAAACACAAGGGAGCCCAAATCTCTTCGCAAATCAGCAGGCCTTTAAATTCTTCAACAATGTCTAAATTAACAATGTGTTCTTGTAAGAAATAAATCTTGGCATTACAGGGGGGTTCTCTTTTCAAAAGACTCTCTGTCCTGTTAAACATTACAGGACCTCCTGGATCCTGTGATGTCCACTCTGTTGGGTTGATTAAAAAATAAGCATACATTCACAGCTGGCCACCTACGATCCACAGGTTTGGGGTAAGCCAGGCTGTTGAGGGCATGAGGAAGTTCTAAGGCCTAGGCAGAGAACTGAAATTGAGTCCCATGCTCCTTCCTTCTTGATAAAGATTGGCTGAACACATAATTGTTCTGTTCTGTACATCGCATCCATAATATCATTGACCCACCACAAAGATGTGGACTAATTAAAGATTTAAAAGTACTCTAAAAATGCCCCAGGAGTGCTTAAAAAATAACCTCTAAAACATATCCATGAACAAATATTAGCCTATTAACCCCCCCCACACACACACACACACACTAAAAGCATCCCCGAGACTTTAATTTTGAAAGTTAACATTTAATTTCAGTAATGTTCAATGAAAATAAGGCAAAAGCGAAAGAATGGCAGTGCAATTGCTTTAGCGTTCAGAAGTGTACTCCCTGCCAGGGCTTGACTCTCGGTATCCCGGCTTGCATGAGAAGCATGGAAATTCCACTTACACCTGCACAAATAAACTTAGAAACCCAGATATTGTGAAACCAACAGCGAGGCTGGCTGGCACTGCATGCATTTCCCTTCTCTTGCTTATTTCATTAGCCAAAAAAGGAAACAGAAATTATCATTAAGAACTGTCAAGGAGTGAATCAGAAAATGGTAACTTGGAGATAAAATAAGAAGCCGGCTCCCTTCTGAAGCCTTAAAAGGAAGCTAATATCGCTCGCACTGAAAGCATTGTGAGGAAGTAAAGCTATTCGCTTTTTCACAAGTCAACGTGATTTGTGCTTGTTCTTGGGGGAGGCCATGTATGTTGCAGGGGCACGTTTTCACGGGAGAAAGTATGACTTGGGTGTCATTCTGGTAAGCCACTGACCAATGGGAAGGAGAAACTGAGAGAAAAGTTTGATGACTATAGACGGTAGGAAAATGGACTAGTGGGTAAGGCGAGTCGGTATATGCGTTGGGAGGATGGCTGAAGAAAATAGACCAGTTTCTTGCACAGTAGGTTCAGGAAGACGAGCCAAAGGGCTGGCCTGAGGTATGCACTGAGGCTGAGGAGAGGAAGCAGAATGCAGGCCAGCTGGCTGTAAACTGTTCCCAGAGTGAGGTGGGGTGCCTTGAGCTGGAGGGAGCTATCTGGGGAAGGGATCTGTTCCCAGAGCAAATTTGCCATTTATAACCAAGGGACTGCCATTTGTTGGCCAGAGCCCTCTAAGAAATCCTCATGAGAAACATAAGGCTTCAGAGATTTTCCTGGGATTGGCCAGCTGGTACCGTGCTCAAAACTCAGTTGGGGGGCAGTGGGAAAAGACCCTGAGCTTCCCCCCCTTGTAGTTCCGGGCCGGCTGTTCTTAGTCTCAACTGTTTGACTTCAAGTTGAGAGACAAAAATGGATCTGGCCAAAGCACCTCCAGTTAGGTCATCTAAAAACAAGCGCACTACCTACTCAGCAGTCACTCTGCCTTAGAGATAGCCAGCCTGCACAGAAGGCAGACGACATAACCTATAATTCAGTGCTCATTCAAATTGCAGGGCACTTGATGACGATAAATTCGGGTGAGTCTTCGGAAGTAGACAAAAGCAACGATAGTGGATCGTCATCCCTGCTTTTTCTCTGGTCTTGCACAATGTGCTCCTTCCTATCGAATGGCCTACCCTGCAACAGGCATTCTTTCATCTGGATTTACAAAACTGTGCAGACAGATGCACACAGCATTTCACTCTAAATACATCTAAGTCTGTGGAATCAGAAAGGAAAGACAATAGGAGACGTTTAGGAGCTAAAGCTCAGAACTGGGTCATGGCAGCCAAAGGAAGAGGACATGGCTTTGTTTCACATGGGAAAATTAGATTTCATCCTATTCTTTTACAGCAAGGAGTAACTCAATTTGAGACTGAGGTATAAAGTGTTTCTTTATATATCCCGATTTGCCTGCGGTACACCTGCTTCCTCTGATGCTTGGGAGGAGTCCTTTCAATCAGCTATTTTTTACAGCGATGTATCTCAGCCAGTTATGGTTGTGGTTCATGAATAAACTTTTAAAAATTTGGGGCTGCATTTGTTAACATAATTTTATATTGAGTCTAATTGTATACTTTTTCAAATAAAAGGCTGCCTTTAAGCAGAAGGACAATAGAAACTCTAAGGTCTGAATTTCCTAATGATTTCCTTGTTACTTCTGCTTTTGGAAGCATCTAATGCGGGCTACAGATACAACACAGTGGTCTGTGATGCACATTTCTTTCCAGTTAGTATTCAGGGCTAACACAGAGATAGTTCCACATGAAGCAGTATTTTGTCATCAACTCAGTCCACACTTCAGATAAAGTCTTTTTCTCCCATGGAGACAATTGTTAAAAAGTTTCCTTGACAGCACTGGTAATGGGAAACAAAATAGAAGAGATGAACTTAGCGGGATAGAGTAAGCCTGTGTTCTAATTCATGGATTAAAGAAGTGCTACTTCTAGGATTGCACTGAAACTTGGATTTCTTCATCTCTCAGAGACAAGTCTCCAATTACAGGCCTCCCTCATTTGGCAGCTGTCTCTCTGAAGCACTTTCTTAGTGTCCATAGTCATCAGTCTCTGGACATTAAATAGTCATTGAAAAGTAAAGCAAATAGATTAATCAAATAAGTTATACTCTATAAGAATATGTAGAAGCAAGCCATTTGATATAAGGAAATGAACCTGTAACTTAAAAGTCACCTAGTAAAATGAGTCTACTAACTTTGCAAAACTAGTGTACACAGATGCATGGATGGTTTGTTGTAAGGTTCTAGTGAAGCAATTTATGAGAAGTGCAGAAGAAATGTTCAGATTAATTTCACTTTAGCAAACAGTTTAAATGCTTATAAAGGAACTGTTTGAAAATTATCTTCTCCATAAATTCTTTTTATTATTGATAGAGCAACCTTTTACTGAAAATATTTTGTACAAATGTGCCGAATTAATATGCTTACCTTAAAACACTAGAGATCTTTAGAACAGCTATGGGTAATGTCCTCCATGAAAGCTGAAAACTGGTGGAGGTTTTTGCTTTTTCGTCTGAAATGGTGTCTGCAGCTTACCTGTGGTCCATGGGGTAGGTGCTGTCTGGTATGGACTGAGAAGGAGGGAGGTGAGCTGGGAAGGCCCGGTCAGGTTTCGGAGTATGCGCTGTGTTTGGAGATGCATGGTGTAGAGGGGACACAGGAGTGCTGGATGGTGTCGGGGGATTGGAGGGCCTCATTCCCACTTGTGGCTTCTGATCATAGGCACTACCCAGAGAACAAAAGAGAACATAGGTTACATTGGAGTAATTTACAAAAAATTATCATAGACATAAGTGATGGAGGAGCTAAACGCCTTTGGGTTTGAATTTTAATTCTAGAATCTCTAAACTCCACAGCCCCCATGCTCTTACATAGAAAATATCATATGAAATTGGGTAATAACTTGACTGTTTGCAACATACATATTCAGTAGACACACAACTTAGCTAAGGAAGCTGTATATATTGAGGGATCACCATCACTCTGCTTTACTTCCTAAATTATTAAATACCTGATCATCATTCTTCCTCTCTAGTATATTCCAAAACAAGACCTAATATCAGCTTCCTAAGAGAGATCATAGTTGATGTGCCTTTATTTGTGGTGGAATTCGAGGCAGTACTCTTAACTTTCTAGATGTTTTCGATTAAATTATGTTTGGCCTTGAATTTCTTGATAATAAAGATTAATGAGGCGACATAAAATGTCTCTGATATATTTAAGCTTTCTTTGATTGTAAGTACAAAATAATATTGAGAATAAAATCCTATTATCATAGACTAACTTCTACTCTCAATTACAAATGCAAAAAGAGTAAGCTGGTTGTTTTATATTACAGCTTTCAATTGGTTTCCAATGTGTGGCTTACTAAAATATGATTGAACTAATGTCTTCAGTCAAGGAAAATATCTTACTAAAATCAGATTTTATTTTCTGAACAACAAAAAGGTATATTTCTGTGTTTAGTATCTAGATACGCTCTTCAAATAAAAATATTTATAAGAGCTGGTTAACATGTTGCAAGACTTTAATTGCAACAGAGGCAGGCAAATCCCTGTGAGTCAACCTTGGCTATAGACTGAGTTCTATGCCCCAGCTTGTACTGACCAATCAGATCGGTCTCAAAAAAAAGTGTATGTATGTATGTATGTATTTATATACATACATACATAGTAATAGACTTTTAAAGAAAATATTTTCTTTTCAGATTAATGTATAATACTTACAGTTCCTCTACTCATATGAAGAACACCAGGAAGGAAAATTGGTGAAAAAAAAAAAAGAGGAACTAGAAGAATGGAGCAACATGAGAATAGATTTAATCAAAATGCACCATACATATGTATAAAATTCTCAAGCTGAAAACAAAAAAGTCTTGTGTTTGGTTTTACCTATGTTCTTTACTTATGTTTCTGAACAAAAAAAATGTACTATTTTTATGAAGTGGCTTGCCTAATTACCCTAAAACATTACTTTCTTTTCCTATCCAGAATGTATTGTATACACTGTACATGCTGAGAGAGATGGTGGGTTTTACAGAATCCTCCAAATTGTTCACCAAGTCCTCAACTGTTAGTTTATGGGTCTCAAATACATTGTATAAAACAGTATTTTTATGGCCACCATAATAATCAATGTTGAATTGCAAAGAGTATCCTATATCTAACTGGTTCAATGACTAGAAATTGTGCACTGTTAAGATAATTGTGTTGTTATACACATCTTAAGAAGAAAATGCAAACCACAAACTAACTAAATAACCAAAATACATATTAATATCTTATGTGAGCTCAGTATGCTGTCATTCGCTTTTAGAATAGGTATGTTTTATAAAAACAATGTAGTTTCAAATGAGCTGCCTCACAATTGCAGGCTTTAGTGAGCTTCTTAGAAAGTCACATATAAAACAATAAATGTCAAGAACAAACAGGAAGAAAGGATCTCAGCATTGGTCAGATGGCACAATCTAATATTCTTGACTCTTCCATCTAACAGATGTGAAAGATGGCAGATGTATTTGCAGTAACACAAGATTCTTCTGGGTCCTACTGCACTGAGCTTGAATTGATACACCTTATAAAACAGTGCAAATATTTGGAATCATTTTTCTAAGGTCTCAAGCCACCGCCCTTTAAGAACTAAGTCTCTACTGTAATCAAGAGTAATAGTCAGCTGCTATAGCCAACTGTTTTTAATGCAATTAGAGGCCAAGATGAAACGTAAAAGCATGCAATTCACTACAAAGAGTTTTTAATGAACATATGTGTTATCAAATTTTCTAGCAAATGAACAATGCACTTTGAATGCACCACCCTTCATTATCATCTCAAGAACAACTGGCTTTTTAATAGATAATAGCCTTGGCTAGGCCTTATAAAATTATAGTTTTATTGCAATTGTCCATGAATGCATCTTATAGATCATCTGTAAAGCCTGTCAGATAACTAATGTACTGCTTTTGCTTGCCAAATGTTATATGTTTTTTTTTTTTTCCTACAAACTATCTAAAGTACATAATGCATTCATTGTGATGGGAACCTTCAAAAGCTGCTTGTGCCAAATAAGACCCTTTTTTCAAACCCAAGATGCATCACCACTGTAGAAAAGCAACTAATGACTGAGATGAGAATTATTACTTTAAAATGATTCGAAAGTGTGTGATTGTATGGCAGATGGGCCTTTAGAGTTTTGCTGAATACATTACCTAATTAGCTTATTATGTCATGAAGATGTAACCCATAAAATTGACTTGAGATTTTAATATCATTCTATACTTTCTCTTTCCAAAGGGGATGCTGCTCTCTGTGAACACAAGGCTTCTTACCTGACATTGTACAGGCACTTTTCTCCATAGCTGAATTTAAAGGGCTGCTCTTGACTGCAAGCAGACCCGAGTTCTGAACATGGGCTGTGGGGTTCTTTCTTGATTTTCAGTGGTAGGCCATGAAAAGCCACTAAAAACAGAACAAACATACCCATAAAGTTTTAATCCAATTAAGACTTAAGTCTATTAGTCTGTTTTACTTCTCTTATTTAAATTATCATTAACACTTCACAGAAACTTAAACTTATAGGAAAAATAGCATTTGATGGTCTATGAGGCTGAAAGGATTCTGGAAATTTCCTGTGCTCTGCAGCCAGCCCCCTTTCCTGCTTGGACTGTGTAACAAAATGTAAGTCTGAATTTTTTGTTTTGGTGATCATAACAATGCTAGGAGCTCAGTTTTCAGAAAAGAAGTTTCGAAAACCTGTTGTAAGTATTTTCACTGACTACAACAGAGGCAAAAGATTACATCTGTTTAGCCAAGACTGGAGTAAGGCTTTAAGCATTATTCAGTAGTACTGCTTCAGTAGCAGTGATCTCATGATGCAGGACAAAGAAAATCCAGGTGTAAGTCTAAAGGCAAGCAGTAAAAGTATGGGGGCTATGGAAATCAACATCTTTAAGGTTGGTGGTTATTTTTACACAGAAACCAGAATCCCTGCTTATCTGTTTAGCTAAACTATAAAGATAAAATGTGATACAGGAAAGTTTTCACCACACGTAATCCTCAATAAATATTATCCTGTACCAAACAGTGTTTTCTCTTTTTTTCATATAATTTAATATGTAACTATTTTTAAAACATAGTTACTGTTTATGTGCATTCATTGTGCTTAAAGTCAGTTATGTCATAAAATGTACACTGCAAGAAACACACACACTCACACACACACATTGACATAAATGTGCTTATTTTAGGACTATAAAATCAATGAATAAATTTCACTGTATTTTTAAAAGTCTGATGATCCCACAATTGTTCACTATATTCTCTTTAGATTTCTTTAAAAATGAAATGTCTATAATAAAAGTTTTGATACGTGGAAAAGAAAACCACAAAAGCATTCACCACATTTACTGAGAAAACTCCTCCTATACACATGTATGATACATGTGTGTGCATACAGTTTCACTAACTCTTAGAATAAAAACATGTATGTTACAACATATTTATTGATACTTATTGCAAAACCTTTTAATTATTTTTAAGCTCTTTGAATATAGACAGCAAAATGTATGTACTCAATTTCTAGAACTTTGAATTAAAACCTAAATTTTATATTTTCCTAACAAAAAGTTGTAGCAACTTACAAAGAAACCCATTTTTCCCTCAAAGAAGTGACATAAAAAAACTGAGAATTCAGATTTAATTTACACAAATAAAAATTTGTTAAGATCTAAGATGCTATATTTTGATAGTTAGGACTTTTTGACCAAAGGTATAAAAAAGATTAGTAAACAGTTTGTAAAATAAATTTAACCTAAAAAAGGAACTTAACAAATTAAGCTTTACTAAAATTAACATTACCTCTTTAATGGCACCATTAGAAGAATGAAAGATAAGGCCAAAAGATTTAGACAATTGGTTGACAAAAGAAAATATCTAAATAGCAAGATGGAACAGAAGGCAGCAAAATGAGTGAAAGCATAATGAAAATTTTTGCTCATCAGAAAATTTGCGAGTAAGACAAGAAGATTATCACCAAATGCTCATTAGAAATACCAATCTATAATAAAAGGTTGACAATACTGATATTGATTGAACAAAATAATGGAAGTTGGTACAGCATCTCAGAAAAGGGTATGACTACCTGCAAGCTTCAACATGAATATATCATGATCTAGTAATTACACTAACACATATTTTCCTATATGTATGTGTGTGTATATATATGAGGAGTTCATATGTTCCTCCAAAAGACATATGTAGGAATGTTTGTGGAAGTTTTATTCATGTAAAGAAAGCTAAAAATGTCTTAAATATTCATTGGTGGAGATAAATAAGTATGGCATCTGCATGCAATGAATATTTAGAAATAACAAGGAATAAAAGCACCTTCCAATGCATTCAAAAACACAGATGCTCTCACAGCTACATAGTTAAGCCCTGTAAATTTCCAAAACAAAGCTAGCTGAGAGTGCAAAGCTTTCCTTCTGCATTTAGCCTGTGATTTTGTTTGGCGGGCTCAGTTAAATTAAGTTGTTGAGGTGAGCAGTAACTCCATGGCTAGAGTTCTTCAAACCAAGGGGAGATGTGAATAAAAGATGTTAGCTCCAGAGATCATAGTGTGAAGCTAAGCAGAGATCAAGTTGAAGATTCTACAAACCTAGAGATGTCAAAGATGGATTGGAAAGTGGAAAAGACTGGAGAGAATTGTGGAGCCGATTCTCTCTCTCTCTCTCTCTCTCTCTCTCTCTCTCTCTCTCTCTCTCTCTCTCTCTCCCTCTCTCTCTCCTCCCTCCTCCTCCTCCTCCTCCTCCTCCTCCTCCTCCTCCTCCTCCTCTTCTTCTTCTTCCTCATCTTTCTCCTCCTCCTCTTCCTCCTCCTCCTCCTTCTCCTCCACAGAACCTTCCTTACATCTTCATCGGCTCAGTAGCCATTGAAGACGAAGACACGCCGCATCTTCTTTTTAAGCCACCCAGTACATGGCACCTTGTTATTGCACCTTGACCAAATGCTCCATTCCCAGTAAATGTTGTCACCAAGTTGACTGAGTAATGATTTTAGGTTACAAAAATTTCTAAGGTGATTATCATAACCGGACAAATGCTGAGTCCAAGGAGGCTTGGCAGCACCAGTGCACATTGCATTCAAATAGACCCAGCACTTGGAAAAAAATCTATTTAGATGCCAACACTTGACTGCTCACCATCTTGTAGGGTCCCCAGCTCTAGCAGTGGATGGTTTGCACTCTCTTTAGAGCCTCATTCTATGCTTGCGGGGTTGTGAATCATTATGGACCAAGAATTGATTTGTCTTTACTAGTTCCAAGCCAAAGACTAACAAGACGATCTAAGATACCCAGCATTTATTTTTATTTTTCATATCTGTAGGTGAAGTATAAAACTTAAAGCCAAACTGAAGCCTTCGATTTTTCTGCACAAGATCACGGGATTTATTTTTTATGATCCTCACTTAAGCGTGCCCGCCTCCTGGGAATCATACCTATGACTTCATGTAGACAACTTCTCTTATTTACCTTTGCATGAAAGATGCGGAGACTCCCACCAGAAAAGGCTGAGCTGGAGGCTGCCTAGGTATATTTCATCTCAGGACTCGAGGCTTAGCGTCTGCTAATAGGAGGTTTTTCCAGATCATTGGCACCGGCACAAGAAAAAGCAGCACATTCATTTCGTGCAATTTGCTGTACCTTCCCACATGGAGCTGGTGCATGTAAAAGGCTGTTAAGTACTAAATTATTCCTTATCAAATCACCATCATCTGGAGTCATGATCAACACTAATTAAATTACTTTCACTGAACACGGCTCCAGCCTGCTGCCGAGGCTGCTAGCATTCCGCTTACAGTTCGGTCCTCTCTGGGTCTGGAACACAGACCTGCAGGCATCGGCATTGTTTGTAGTTTAATTAAAGTGAATCTTTCCTTTTTTCAAGTGAATTAAATCAGGCGAGTTAGCCTCTTCATTTCATTGACAAAGAAATGATGTTTCCAAATGATACTTTATTCCTGACTTCATAGAGTTTGGATCATTTAACTAAATATGAAAGAGAGTTCATCTCATGCATTCCTCAAACAGGCTCTGAGGGTTCCCCTGCAAACTTTACAATCACACAGCTATCAGCTCTTCTAGGGAGAGGCAGATAGAACACTCAACAGATGGGCCTTGCATTCTTTGCCTTGATGGAAGTTTGACCTTTAAAACCACATCTTAAAGCTGACTAATGATGACTGAGTTTGTCTAATGGTTAAATTGAAGAGCTCCAAAATATCAGGACTTAAAAATATGCACTTTCAAAGTAAATTTAACCACTTCTTAATCCGAGAGTTTACAAGAAGTGGTTACGGTATTCATTGTTAAGTGCTAACAAATTCAGTAATTGTTTCCATTGAAGAGCTGGGAACTGTGAGATATGGCACAATATAATATATCAGTAGAAGCTTCTTATAGCTGGGAAGAAAAAGAGGCATCAGGGCCTTTTCGTCTTCTACCTACACATCAGAAGAGAAACAATTCAGTCACAGAAGCACTGAGACACCTTTAGGGTTCCACAAGCAAGGGTCCTAATTTAAAAATGAACTTTTGATTGAACAAAAAACACAACATAAAACAACTTGTAGGTAGAAGGAATTAAATTCTCTCAGGAGAATACTTCCTTAGTCATGACAAGGCCTTATCTTTAACCTTCCACTAAGAACAGACAGTGTTGTGACAGCTGTCCACTAAACATACATTCACAAATAGATGGAGTTTTGGGTATGAGGCTGAGTTTACAATCCAAATAAGAAAATGCAACCATGTTTGAAAATAACTCAGACTTAAGATAGTATTTTGTTATCTTCAAAGTTGGATGTGACTTGCTCAAACGCTTAGATGTTAGTCTTGGCCCCCAGTGTGAGACATGGTTGCAAGGAGAGGGAATCTATGCAGTAAGCCACAGTGGGAGGAAGCTGGGTTGTTGGAGGAAGACTTCAAGGCCCTGATGCCTCTTTTTCTTCCCAGCTATAAGAAACTTCTACTATTATATTATATTGTGCACTACAGATAAAAAAAAAAGTATAGCCTTCCACCAAAAATATCTGAAGCCAAACTAATCTTTCTACTTTTTAAGTTCATTTATTGGTTATTCAGTCACAGACATGAAAAGCTAATATAAAGAAGCTAAACAGAATGCCTGGGTAAAGATCTAAGACAACATGATGACAGGTTAAGAATTAAAGCCTTGGGCTGAAGAGATGTCTCAGTGGTTAAGAGCATTTTTTGTTCTTGCAGAGGACCTGGGTTCGATTCCCAGCATCTACCACAGTGATTTATGACTATTTATAGCTCCAGTTCCAGTGGAGTCAATGTCCTCTTCTGACCTTCATAGGCATCAAGCATATATGTTGACAGACACACACAGAGGCAAAACATCCACATATAAAGTACAATGTATCTAATTTAAAACTTGAGTATCATTACATGCTTATAATCCCAGCAACGGGAAATGGAAGCAAATGGATCCGACGTTCTAGGTCCTCAAAGCCAGCCTGGTCTACAAGACACCCTGCTTTAAAAATAGTAACAAATATAATATTTTAAAATGAATCTCCGGAGTTTGGTTGCAATAAAATTAAAATCTGTTTACACTTGCAGTTGAAATGTTTCTTGTTAAAGGACACACTATAACGTTATATAAAATCACATCCAGTGTTTTTGAACCCTTCGTCCCTTCCCTATTTGTACCTACTAAGCCTTAAATGGTACCTTGGAACTGAGTGCTAGAAGGCAGCACAGAGCTAAGGAGCACAGGTGTTGAACAAGATGACTTCATACCATCAAGTGCAAATATAGGTCCAATCATAGTTTTATTTAGATTTCTAAAAAATATTTCCCCCTAGCAAAGATCTTAGCCTGTTCTATATTCCTTATGTTTGATTAATTCATGTGTGTGTGATACACACAGCTGTAAGCATGACCTTACTAATATATTCTTGGCACTTGTATCTAAATGCAAAAACTTCTCAGAGCATTTGTGTTTGCTTTTAGGCATTCTGCCTTCTTTCAATTTATTACTGTGACCAAGACATTTAAAGTTTCACACGACTCATATTACACTGAAGCAAAGATGGTGAGCTCCCACACTGAGAGCTGGCCCTACCCTGGGATTACGAACAATGTCCTAAGTGACATACAAGTCTTCTTCTAGATCTCTCTAGAGAATGTAAAGATGCAGGAAGTGGGCTGGGCTCCGGGCTTTTCCTCTTTTTTACTTTTTAATTCTTCTAAGAGTGAAACAGAATAATAATTTTTAGGAATACAAAGTATTTACCCTAAGAGAAGAAACATTTATTTTTAGTTCTTGTCAAAAGAGAAACAGGTCTTTGAAACAAATCTACAATTTCTAAAGGGAACCAAGCCAAGGGTGCAGCCCCCTCCAGCTGACACAGAGACAACTGAACAATTATAAAATAAAACCAAAACAAAACATGAAGTTTAGGGTAACCCATGATAATGGTACTTGAGAAGGTCTTAAAAAGACAGGCTGTGGCCACCTACAACTTACTACTTGTTTTTATAAATGTAAAATTTATAAATGGAGGATTGGCTGGGTTTAGTTCCAGTGACAGTATCAGACTTGAGTAGTCATGATGGAGACTGAGGACCCGCAAAACCTGAACATTTACCATCTGATTCTTTCCAGAGAACAGCTTGCTGATTCCTATTTCAGATCGCTTTCTAGAGTGATAAGGGAAAAAGCAAACACGAAAGAAGCTGGCCGAGGGGTGTGTGCTCACGTGCACGGTTAACCTAGTCAAAAAAGGTCACTTTGTTGTGGTCTGATAACACTTCATGTGGCCTAGGGTAATCAATTCACAAACAAGCTGGTGAAAAATGGCACAAAATTGAGAGTCTACAACACTACAGATTTATGAGGCGTGAGGAATTTCAAAGCATTTACTTAGACCAGGATAATATATAACTCCCAGAATTTTTTTTTATACCTGTCAAGAAAATATAACCGAAAAAAGTCCAAACAAAAACAAATCATGTTATAGACATCAAAGTGCTTATGAAAAAAAAATAAATAAACTTTGCTATGGGAGTGCTTTGGAGGAGGTTAAAAAAAAAAAAAAAACTCTGTAAAAGGTGAAAAAATAAATGGTATACATAAATTAGATTATTTAAAAGCAGATACAAGCATGCCATGAAAAATGCATGCAGTCTTTTATACAAATAAATGTTGTTAGGAATACACTCAGTAAATGAAACACTCCCTTTAAGTTAGTATCACTTCAAGTTCAGGTGACAAATGCATGGTAATGACCTCAATTAATCCTCAGCTAAATCTCAGAAGCAGAGGGGAAGGCTCATGTACAAATAAGAACAATAATGTCAGGAGTTCTGTAAATACACCTCACAAGGTAGAGAAGCTCGGGGGTCCTCAAGCTGCATGTAAGCCTCTCCAGAGATTCTTTCTCAGTACATTTGCCTTTTCAAACTCTCCCTACTCTCACTGTGTACACACACACACACACACACACACACACACACACACACACTGACATCCATTACTAAATAGCCTAATCTCAGCTATCAGCAGAGTGCCTTTATGGGGCCATTAAACCATTTCTCTTGTTTACAGTGCCTGAAGAAAGATGTGAATTATGTCTGTGACAAAACCAGCGATAACATTTCTAAACCGCTATCAAAATGCAAACTGAAACACATTTAAGGGCAGGGACCCTGATTCGAGTTTTCATGATTTTCCATTGTTTGCAGGCTCTGCAAATATATTCACCTATAATATCGCTGAGGCAGAAATTCAGACCATAGCACAGAAACATGATGCCCATTTCTTTCTTAAATAAGATTCTTTAAACAGTTCTAAGAAAGAAGAGCGAGAAAATTTAAGGAGATATTGCTGGTTCAGAGATCCACTTGATACTTTCACAACTTACAAGCTATTTAGTAATCATGAGAAACAACCATTGTTTCAAATCTCAGCATTTTTTTTAGGTCAAGATGTTATGTTCTGAGACTAAGACAATGATGGCTTAATCATCAGAACCCTTTGATTACAGAAATAATATGATGAAGGCCAGAGAGTAAACAGGTCAGCTTGGGGCCCATCTGATACCTTCTGTCAACAGGACATCTTAGTGAAGTCATGCATTTCTTAAGAGGAAACCTGACCCTCCAGTGACTCCTCTCTGAAACACTGAGTGTGCTTTCTATGTCAGTGATTTCTGAATAATTCTGTTAGAGGCACTGCTAAACAAAGAAGAAGTGACAGTGGAGAAGGTCCGGGAGGTGACCCTGGAACTCACACCTCTGTCCAGAATCACATGTCCACACACTTGGGACCTGAAGGCAAAGCAGAAATAAAAGGCCAGAATCCTCACAGATGGCAGAATGGATCTCCTGATGAAGATGTGATCTCATGGGACAACCATTCCTCAAAAGTAGGTTTACAAATCCAACTTTCTGTACATTGCAAAGCACCATGATGACAACTTAGCAGAATGTTATGGATCTTTATTTTGGGTTTAAATGCGTCATTCCTCTGCTCAGTGATTGGTGGGAATGCAGTGTGGACTTCTCTGTGGGAAAAAATGATTTTTCCCACAGGGTCTGATGATCTCTATCAAAGGCTGCCAACATTTCAGCTGGGTTCAAATATACTTAGGTACTTGTGAAAACCTGGGTTTTCATTTTTGCTATATGATCTTTGCTCCCATGCCGATCTCCAGCAGTATCTGTGTTGAGCTCACTTCACCTGTTTATCTTTTAAACATGATTGCCTTTTCCTTTATTTAACATATAGTCATAATGTAGACACGTGTGCACATGCTCACATTTTCTATCTTGCTTTCTGTCTGTCTATCTATCTATCTATCTATCTATCCATCTATCCATCCATCTATCATCTATCTACCCATCTATCATCGATCGCTCTCTTCCCTCCTCTCTCAGCAGTTCTAATCATAAATGTTATGTTAATGGTTTATATCCTCAAGGACTCCCTCAGCCAGTAATGACAAGTAGCAGAGCTATTGATGAATAGATGTAAGAAAAAATTATGAAAATCTGATATAAGACTTTGGGGCTTATGGTTTTTTTCTGGGGCCATATTGTGAAAATGGGCACTGAACTCTGCTCCAGGCATGTTTGCACTGTGGAAATAATAGTAATTCACATTCACAGTGACCCTTAATCATTACAAAAAAATAAAATAAAATCAGGTATAAGTACTTTATTTAAGCAAGGAGGATTCATAATGTACATTAGAAAGCTGTGCAGTCAATATGGTTGACATTTTAAAGCACTCGCTGTTTTAAAGAGTGTTTCAAATCTCATTTAAATTTGATTACATGGCCCACCTACTATCTAGTTGATATGGGAAAGAAAGATATCATTATAATAATAAAACAAAAAAGTGATATCAGAACCAGAAAGTTATACTTCTAATTTTAAAAGCATCATTAAGAGGCTGAATGTACAATGTGTTGATTCACTCTTTTAAATTTCAAGCCCAAACTTCATATAATGGCTTTTCAGCTTAGTGGTGCTAAATGATCCTCACCTTCCCAGTCTAATTGGCAGCAAAAGCATCCTGGGAGGAAACTGGTCCTTCTATCTGGAAAAGGGTAGGAGTAGGGAACTGAAGGTCTAATGTAGGAACAATCCAAATCTAATCACTTTTGCACATCACATTGGCTTCAAGTCAGATCTTCCTACCCCTACTGGTCCAGTAGATGGAAAGCAGCATGACACTTTTTTTTGGAAACAAATTCTGTGCCATGAGCCCAAACATACAACACTCCACATCCAACTGCCAAGAACAAAACAGAACAAGCTGCAGCTATTTGAGAAACAGATCTAATCAATTGAAATGAAGTCCTCCAAAGAGGAAATTTATCTGAATCCCAAACTCCCTGAAGATGCCCTACTAAATGAAGTCCTAACTGTGACCTTTCTGAACCCGGAAACCTTCTTCTATTGAATTTGCCCTGCTGTGCTTTAATATAGTCTTTAAGACCTGCAAAATCCCCCAAAGAATGATTACTTCTCTGCAACCGAAATCTGTGGTTTCTTTCAAATAATAGGTAACAGGTATTTGGGAATGACTAGGGAAAAAGTTATTATTCCTATCTGGGCATAGCCTGGAAAATTCTAACACTTCCTGGTATCTCTTGCTTCTGCATGAAGAAGTTCTGAGGAATCTTGTAACACATAGACCTGTAAATCTAGACATCAAGGATGCTCTGACCTGGCCACTATGCAAACATGAAGGCCACCTTGTCACAGAGGGAATCACGCACCCCAACCTCTTTCAACATCTAGAACAAATCTTAGGGTGCTCTCCTCAGTAGATAGCCCAGCAGACCTCTAACAGATACCTTAGAAATGTGTGATTAATTTGTTCTTCATAATTTACTGCTGTAAAAATTTAAAAAAGAAAAAAAAAGGAAAGAAAAGAAAAACAATATAACATACATAAAAAAGAGGAAATACAGATGAGAGCATTGGAATGGTACCGCTCAGACATGATAAGTGACAGATGGGACGTCAATTTTCCTTCTTAATTCACTTGCTATTACAGAAAAATCTAACCTAAAATTTCATAGTAATTAAGTTAACTATGGGCCATAGTAATATACAAAACAAAATTGAGATAATATTGCATTGTTCCAAAAGTCTGCCAAATACTAACAGGCCTGTTCCTGTGGCATTAAGTACTAACCAACCACTTCTTCAACTTGTAAGTTTTACTCACCAAAAACAAAACACACAAAACAAAACAAAACAAAGCAAAAAACAAGCAGTCAGCCTAAGAATGATGGTTGTGGTGTTTAGCACCAAAGCTGAAGATCCGAGTTCAATCCCTGAGACTCACAGAGAGAAGGAGAGAAGTGATGTTGTCTGTCCTCTGACATCCACACCCATGCAGTGACATGGGTACCTCCACACACATATACAAAATGAGTGAACACATGTCAAAAAAAGGATTAACAAGTAGCCAATATTTTTAAGAAGGAAAATAACCTATTTTCCAATTTTAAATGAAATGAAGTAAATAGTGAAACAAATACTTGTGTAAGTGAATTCACTAACTGAAGTCTTCAGAACTAGTGCAATATGACTAAGTTTAGAAGTCACCTCACATATATCAGCATGATTTGAATAAGGCTTCAAATAAACCCAAGAGACAGGGTATATGGCAGAGAGAGAGAGAGAGAGAGAGAGAGAGAGAGAGAGAAACAATGACATAATGACATTACAATCATCTATAATATACAATATACCCAAGTCTAAAATTTTTTTTATTATTCTGTTACTTTAGATATTTTGCATTGACTTTTTTATATGTACCTCCCCCAAATGCTCCTTTAGTTACTTTGTGACACATTTCTACATACACAATTCCACTTCCTTGTAACCTACGGAATCCTTGTGTTTGATTAGTAATTTCACATATTTTTCTTTTCATCTGTATGGGGGAAAAAGCCTGCAATTTGTGTAGTCTTAAATTGACCATTTTAGCACCAAAATAATATGTAGGGTAAGTATGGAGCAGGACTCAGAGGGTTATGGCACACCTGCCGCATTTCTGTGTGACCCTACAAAGGACATGATTGACATCAATTCAAACATTATTAGTCAGTTGGCTCCTCGTACAAAAAGACTCCAACAGTAGACAATCAATGCTGAAAACATGTTCTCAATACCAGAGCTAGGAAAGTTTGCCTGGAGAAAAAAAGAAAGCCAGCTGGCTATAAAAAAAAAAAAAAAAAAAAAAAAAAAAAGCACCAAAGCACCTTTCAGTAAATACCAATAAAGCTTTACAAGTTGCCAAAATAACAAAGAAACAGAGATTACAAAGAAAAAGTGGCAATTTTCTTGACAGTAACACCTTCTTCAGAAATGCCCTGTCACTGGGCCATGTTCCACTTTTTACTACTGGCTCAGGTAAATATTCTGTGTGCATTTAATTTTTATTTTTTTTTAAAATAAACTACTAATTTAATACAACTCATGTATATTTTATATCCTAAAATAAATTTGAAGGACAGCCCTTCAGAATATCTTGGTGATGCCTTCCACCAAATCTGATGGTTTCAATTCTATGGAAGACTCATATAGGGAAAGGAGAAAACTGGCTCCTTTTTTTTATTTTATAAGAAATGAATGAAATAAAATGCTCTCTCATGTTTTCGTCACTGCTACATGAGTTTTTGCCACCCCTATAGAACTGCTTTAACATGAAGTATGTACCACCTTGAAATATGCTTCATGTAACTTTACTACTCTGAGAACTGACCAACAGGACTACAGAGATGGCTTAGCAGTTAAAAGTACTGGCTGCCCTTGGAAAGTATCTGGGTTTCATTCCTATCACCCACATGGTGCTCACAACCATCAGTAACTCGAATATCAGGGGCGCTGACACCTTCTTTCGTCTTTCCATATAACAAGCTTGCGTGTAGAACACAGACATACATATAGGCAAAATATTCATACACATAAAATAAAATTAAATAAATTTTTACAAAAAAGAAAACAAGACAGAACAAAGAAACAAAATAAAACAATAACAACAAAAACCAAGAGTCTTCCTAGCTTTGGGCAAGTGGCATGCACTGCTACAATCTCTATCTATCTATCTATCTATCTATCTATCTATCTATCTATCTATCTATCTGTCTATCTATGTATCATCGTTTTCTGTTACACACACAAACAGACACACACACACACACTCCTTCAGGAAGCCGAAGCAGAACTTTGCATATCTGAGGTTAGCATGCCTATACAGCATGAGCATGTCCCAAACCCACAAACTAAATAATGGCCTCACAACAAAGGAGAAATATGAGACACATAAGAAGAGAATAGGATTAGAAGGGGCACATCCATTCTTCAGCCAATCAGAACCCTCCCCCATTTTATCATTTTTTTTAAATGATAAACAGTAACTACTGCACAAGGGACATCAGAATCAGTTTGTCTCTACTGACAACTCCAGCCTATAGAAATAAAACAGGAAGCAAACAGTCAAACGCACTGACGAAGGAAACCAAACAGGAGACTTGGATGAGCTTGACCAGAACAGAGAGATGAGCAGCAAGCAAACACTATGGTAAGACACTTACATAAGAATCTGACTTTGCAAACTTTATAAGAACAGAGAGTAAACAATCAGTAAATACACAAATCCCATTGCCATCGCTAAAGGACATATTAGACTCTAAGAAAACTGATACTGGAATACAGTATCTCTCATTTTAAAGTGGAACCCAACAGAGAGCTACAATTGCAAATGAACCAGGTCACATTACAGTATTTCAGGAGTGGGTTAAGAGAGGACTCCATCCATCTTCACAATTGAGAATGAACAGTGACTGAGAAGCCCTCTAGTCATGGATATTTAGTTCATTAATTCTAATTTCAGTACCTTACAGTGATTAATAATGAGACATACATATACAAAGTTAAGATATTTGACTTAGCTGATATGATCTTGTATAATTGTTGGAATACCTAGAGTACATAACCAAGTATTACCCAAATAATCATTGATTCCATGTACTTACAACCTAAGAGATATTCGCAATTCTTGTTCTATTTATAGAATCAGAGATGCTTCCATCAGATGTACAGAAACTGACTTTTACAATTTTTATTACACTTTATTAATGTAACTTCTAAGAAGTTAGTTCGAGGGATTTTTGCTCTGCTGTGTTCTACTTTGGAGCCTTCCTGATACAGTACCCATGAGTTTCTTGAGGCTGCAGAACAGGACAACTCCACATAATACTAGCCTTCAGGAACTGAGCCAGATCTGAGAGGAACAGAAGCATCTCACCTGCCACACAATTTAACTCCACAGCAAAAGTGTCATGGCAGCAGTCCAATGTGTGTGTGTGTGTGTGCGCGCGCGCGCACACACACACACACACACACACACACACACACACATATATATATATATGTAACTTTGATTTGTTAACTATGAACACAGACTTTAGAATATAGAGCATAGCAAGGTGGCCAACATTCCAGGAATTATCAAAAATGGAAAATCTTACCACAGACACAAAGGTATTTGAATCGTACAGGTATTCTTACTTCTCTCTTGAGTGGCCCATTTTTGGTAACATCAAAGCACATATAATAGTAATCCTTTCACAAGGCAAGATTTTCTCTTATTCAGTGTACAGAGGCACTAACTGGCAAACAGCTTCTATGTTTGATTTTATTTCTCCAAAATTTCTCTCAATTAAATATTAGTTACTAATAGCTTATGAATTTTTAAATGCTAAGATGCAATTGTTATTAAATAAAGTCTAAGTGGCCTATCTAAACAAAAATGTATTCTAATGGTTAGCTGCCTCCTTTAAAACTGTCAAAATTATGTATTTATTGCTATGTTGACCTACTTAAACTAAAAGTTAACCACTTGGGACTCTTAAGTACTAAATAAAACACCATGATGACTATTACAGATCACGACTACAGGCATATTATTTTCCTATAACTTAGTGACCAAAGAGAATACCAATGACAAGTAACCTTCTTGTTTGCTAACACAGTATGATGGAGGAGATTGTAGATAGAATGAATCCCCACCCCCAAATTCTGCTTTTTGTTTTTTTTTTTCTTAGAATCACAATCTCATTCTTCAGAGAATCATTTGATGTCACTCCAGGTGTAAGTGGGCCATTAGATACATTAAAAATGTTGGAGGCAGGTGACTGATCCAGCATCTTATATCAGCATGTAAAGATGATGTGCAGGGTGGGGGGATTGTTTATTCAGTCCGTGTTATAATTGATGGTTTCAAGAAACTCAAAAAAGATGAAAACGAAAAAGCACTCTGCTCTCTTTCCAAGTGTGCAAATAAAAAAGGATGGAAAAGATAAGCTTAGAAAAAAAAAGCTCTTGGATACCAGCTGCAAAACAGCC
This sequence comes from Arvicanthis niloticus, assembly GCF_011762505.2. NCBI lineage: Eukaryota > Metazoa > Chordata > Mammalia > Rodentia > Muridae > Arvicanthis > Arvicanthis niloticus. The sequence continues at coordinate 28,157,050 of NC_047668.1, forward strand.
GTAGAATCACAAGCATAATAGGCTGTTTTGCATTCTCCTCCTGGCCCCTTTGAAGAGCTTTGTAAATTGAGGGTGTGCAGGGGATGAAAGGTCAGATAAAGTCTGCTTCTCCTCTTCCCTTACAATACAAGCATGGATTTTAGCCAGTGCATACTTCTTCAGATTATCACACCAGATTCAAAGCAAATTTAGAAAATACCCAAAGTGTATTAATTGTTTAATGTATATTTTTTGTAAAGGTGGTTAATTGAGTATAGGTGTGTTGATATGCTAACGCACACTTGAAAGAAACTCTCGGGTTTTATCTCTGCTCTTTCTCCTCCTCAGTACGCGACAGCTAACTTTGTCCTGAGATAGTTGCAGGTTCATTTGTTTACCATATAAATTCCAACTACATCTGATATACTTTTACTATTTCATAGAATTTCATTTATTCCGAACGACAAATCTCCATCTGCCTCTCCCCCACTGTCTAGTGCTCTGCTGTGTACTCAGACACTGTGTCTATTGTCGCTGAAAGACAGAAAACAGTCTTTCAGCCACATCGACACCTGGTCTTCAGCCACCCCAAAGACCTTTGCTTCATTAACAAAATTAGTGGCAAACACAAATATTTTGAAAATTCTCTACCAAGACCAAGCTAATTTCTAATTCTACCACAAGTCAGCACTAGTTATTGCCTTGACCAAACTCCTTTGTTTTTAAAGCCTCAGTTTTAACAGTCTTGCTCTGCTTAAAAGTATCTGACATTAGGCTAGAACAAAGAAGTAACTTCAGACAGGAATCTAAATTTTAGGCTACAACAAGGAAGTAGGCTTCAGACATGAAAATGACTTTGGGCTAGGATAGGAAAGTTGGCTCAGATATTTTGGTCATCCTGATAAGCCCTTAGAAACAGTGATCACTGGAGTCTTCACGAAATTTTGTTTATTGCCTTGCTTGTTCTTTGACTATTTGTGTTTATTGTCTTGCTTGTTCCTTGACTATTTGCATCTATTATATTGCTAGTTCTTCAAACTAGAATTGACCTTAATACTTGCATGTAATTAAAATGGTATTAAAGCAGATTAGGAAAAAAAGTTTAAAAAAAAAAAAAAGACTATATTCTTGAGGAAAGACTATAGCTGGAGAGAGTGAACCAAAAACTTAACTTCTCTGCAACATAACTTTCTTCCTCAAAAATATTAAAAGGGCCTGACAATGGTGACATACACCTTTAATCCCAGCACTCAAGAGGCAGAGGCAGGTGGATATCTTGAGTTCTAGGGGCTACAGAACTTGAGGGTCTAGGAGAGTTAGAGTTATGCAGAGAAACCTTGTCTCAAAAATTAAATAAAAATTTTAAAAAGAACATGACAGTTTCCACTAAAAATTAGGTTATTGTGAAAAATCAGATGTCTTAAAATACAAACATACAGCACCCAGTGAGTCCTAGGCAAGAGCTATCAGTGTCCAGCAATCACAGACATAATGGGTAGGCAATCTCCAGGTTCCTGTCATTTCTAATCTTCTGTAAGCCTGCAATGGAGTTCAAGAGCATGATTTAGTTTCTCTGTGAGGCCTTTCTCAACTGATCCAATTTATACTGGTATCTCGAACAGGAAAAAACAACAACAACAAAAATCCAACAAAGTAGAGATCTCAAGGTCTACACCATAAATCTCTGCTTGAGTTTTATTGTGAATATCGTAGTAATTGTACTAATAATGGATGCTCTGGACAAATGCATCCCTGTTCTACACTCACTATTCTCAGGCCCTTTGGAAGATGCGGAAGTGCAATCAAAAGAACACTGAGTGACTTGCCAAGGTTGCAGCAGTAGAGGGGAGGCTGGCATGGTGGCTCAGTTTGCTCCCAAGTCTGAAAAAATGAGTTCAGTCTCTAGAACCAAGATAGTAGAAACAGAGAATTGACTCCCACAACTCCCTCTGAACATGTGTGAGCCCTGACACACCTACCCATGTACTGCACACACCTGTGAGCCATGGCACATTCACACATGGACATACACACAAACCCACCAAATAAAAAGAAAGCTAAGGGGCACTGAGCCTGACTCGCAGAATTTCATCAATCATTGAATGTATCTTACCTTCAATTTTTTAAAAATATTCCCAACATGTATTCCTGCTTCCTTCAAGCTTCCCAAAATGCCTTCTGAGGACAAGAATCAAGATTCTCTCTCTCTCTCTCTCTCTCTCTCTCTCTCTCTCTCTCTCTCTCTCTCTCTCTCTCTCTCTCTCTCTCATCTATGTATACGTATATACATATATAAAAATAATTTCTCATATAAATAAACAGCCATTTATCTCTGGATTCTAACCATGCAAATAAAACCAAATAACTTCTAAAATGCAATGACTTAACACTGGCTTAAAAATGCTGAGTGCTTGAGAAAACCACGTTGTTGTTGTGGTTATTGTTGTAGTTGTTGTTACTCAACTGGCAATCATGAATATAATGCAGAGAACACTTGGAACACCCTGTGCAGACAACATTGCCACACAAGCCAAACAGGCAGGGTCTTCCATAACTTTGGAGTGTACTTGCTGTCACATCCTGTTCTCTTTCAGGAGAAGTGCAGCTGCTCTTTAATGAGAACTACACCAGCCTAGGGAAGATATGTTACTCACATGTGTATCTGGAATGACATCACAAAGTCTGTGATTGCTGCATCTGTTAGACACAATCACCTCACGTTCTTTACAACTGCAGTATTGGTATTACAACTATCTAAATCTTCACTATTGTGAATGTATTTTATAAAATTTTCTGCCCTTCAAAATAATCCATGTTGAATAGATGCTGATATGTCATGCTTCCACAGGGCTCCCGAGTTTTTCCAGACTATGTGCTAAAACCTTGCCAAAATATAGCCCCTTCACTCCTCATATCCACTCAGCTGATTTTATTGGCCTTTCACTTAGAAAACTGAAGCAGCAGTGGTCCAGAGTTGAGGTTGACTATGTATCACTATCTACTGCCACATCTGTTGCAGTCTAAGTGCATAGCTGTTTCAAGATCCTTTGTCAATGCTTAATAGTTCGGAATGCTAGATGTTCTCTGTGGCTGGCAGAAAAACTACCATCTACTCTTAAATATATTCACCATGCAGACTGCAACTATGGAAACTTTAGTTCTACATTTTTTTTTTTCTGTGATTCTTGATCTTCCCTAAGACTGTGTTAAGAACCATCACACTGATACTTTTGGTCAAACACATCTGGTCCTGTTGAAGCACAGTGACTCTAACAGCTGGGGAAGTACCTATTTTACAAGGGTGATCTTTGGCCATCCATTTCAGCAGCCAATTATTGTTAAATAGGCTTCAAGGAGGCTGCATGCAAAACTGAGTACAGTCTCGGTGGAATAGTATCACAGCAAAAGTCCTGTGGATTTTTTATTATTTAAATTGAGATGATCATAAAATTAACACCCTTCTAATGCAGTTTTCATCTTGATTATTACTATTTAACTGGTAAAATTTTTTCTTCAGACTTTGTGAACACTATAATTAGTATGCATTACATTATAAAGGTTGCATCTTAATTGAAAAATCAACACTTTTTTTTCCTTCAATGAGTATATCGACTTCAAAATCAGCAAAAACACTGAAGACGTAAGCAACTTTACTAGACCCATAAATTAGTGTGTCCTTGACCAACCAGAATTCATAATCTGAAACATAAGATGCTAGCAGATCCTAACATTTCGATCTGAATTCCAAATGTCAGAATGGTTCTAGCTGGGCATTCTATTTATGAGTGTCTGTGATCAGCGTGTTGAAGGTTTGAGGCTATACTTCTGAATTTCTTCTCAGTGTCACAGTGACTATGTATTGAGCTACTTCGTGTGATCAACAGATAGGATCACATTGCTGGCAACCATTTTGCAGAATTTGCCCGTGTGCCCCCAGGGCTAGGAGTTGTACATACAAATCCCGAGCATGGCAAAAAAAACAAACAAACAAAACATATAATACAAACTGGTAAGCCGATCACAGTGAGCTCACTGAATCTGAAAAGCATTCAATATGAAAATATAGTTCAAGCACTATATTTTTATACAGAATTAAAGATTGGTGTCGTCTATGCACCAAACATGTATAGATTTTTATACAAACAATGCTATAGAAGAAGACTTAGATGTATTCTCACTTTACACCTGAGTCACCTACCAATGCTAACACTTAAGCGCTTTTCATGCAGGAGAGAGCTGACCCACAATGATATTAAGTTCCTTGTACCAAGCCACATATCTAGCCAACAACAGAGATTTGAACACAGAGGTACAGGGTCAGGATACTGTATTCAGATCCCTGGGTGAAAACCATGGCAACTATGGCTCTAGTGTCTACAGCATCAATACTATTTGTAGCAGAAAAGAAAGTTTTAAAAGCAGTTTCGGGTAAAATATGATAACAAAGGTGGCATTCAATTAATTTCAGCAAATATTAGCAAATGTTTTGGCATAATTTTATACATTGCCCAAAGATAAAGTGTCCAAACTAAAATTTTAAAATTCCCTTTTGGGAGCATCATTATTTTGTTAAGCAAACATTCAGGAGTCCTGAAGCTGAAGTTATGTATACACAGGACTTAACCACATTTCTCCAATTCAAAGCACAAGGGTAGAGATTTTCATAGGTTAATAAGGAACTTAGGATGCTGTCTGCTCCACTCTTGGTTTCTGGGTATGCATTAGTTTGTTCTTTTGTGAAGAATCCTATAAATAAGAAAATGCATTTTTGTTTTCTACTCCCTTGACTGTAGTATATGGGCATTTAAGTGTATACATGCATATATGCATGTATCCAAAAGACTTTCATATATCCCACTCACTTAAACAAACATTAATAACAACTCAGTGAATGTCAATCTAGCAATCTGCTGAAAGGGACAGAAAAGAAAATAGTGTAGGGTGAGTCTTGATGCTGTCATGAATATATACCCATGAGACTGACAGACACTGCAGTAGTTTGAGTCAAGACAAGTATGCATAACTACCAAGGTCACTTGGCAGAGTAAACAGATATGCAATGTAAAAATGGTCCATGAAGTCTCAGGTGCTTAGGAGATGCCAAAGATCAGTGTTAAATGCCAGTACAGTATTCCTAGAACCTCGTGCTTGATGCCCGGCACTGTAAAGGGGTATTGGCTTAAGTTGTTTCTCTACACAAAAGCCACAGTATGAATGTAATTAAAAGGACATTCTGAATTTGGTTAAAAATAAAGATGATGACTCTTATGGTGATTCATGTTCATTTAACTATATAAATCATATGAATAAAAGCATATTTTCCAGTTTTGTAATCACAAGGGGCTTAGACAATATTACAACACTAATTAGTCTTTCTCTGTGTAAGTGAAGGCCTCACTCTCTCCCCCGACCCTTCCTCTTCCTCCTCCTTTTGCTCTATATACACACACACACACAATGTGGAAAGAGTTGCTGATTAGGTTTTAACGAAAAGGATGTGAAGGAAATTTTATGTAATATGCAGCTAGTGACATTTATATGTGGGTTTGTGTATGTTATACATATGCATAAATTCATGCCTACCATTTAAATATAAATACTGGGACAGGCCTGTACATTCCACAAGAACACTCTTTTAACTTTCAGAAATTGCCATTTATAAGCTCAGGGCCTAAATTTCCACTTTGATCAATGGAGATCTTCATCACAGGACGGCATGACTGAAGCTTATTGATTAACTGATAACCTTCTAATGTACCAGCCTTTAATCTGCAAGAAAACCGTAAAGGAAAGAAAGTAGAGTTTTCAGAAAGGAAAACAGGGTTTGATTATCCTGGAAGAAAAGACAGACGACAGGAGGAGTTGAAGGCAGGCAGAAACATCCAGCAAAACAGAACCATGTCCTTCGGGCACTTCGGTTTCACTGCAGGCCTGTGAATTGAGACGTGAGACAACTGCATCACCTGACAGCCTGGCCCCGTGCCAAGGACTGGAAAGTCATAGCAAATCAACATAGCAAGGCTGCTGTGTCCATGAGGACAGAGGGAAAACAACCTCAAACAGTGATAAAAGTTCACTTCACAGCATGACCACAGTTTCAAAGCGGAAGGGACAGTGCTAAGGGTTGACTTCGTCGTTATCTATACTTTCTTCCAGAAAGGGGTCATTTTAAGTGAGTCCTGAGGTCTTGAAAATGTTTGACAGAACTTTTGCTGGCAAGTCTGCAGCTAGAGGACACTCTGAAAACAGCCTCTTATACCTCAGCACTAAATGTCACTATTGAAAAGTTCAGTGTGGAAAGGGAAGACAGGGGATGCATGCCTCCAGTCCAGATTTTTCCAGAACCTTACATGGGCTTATAGATCTTGATCACAGCTAATGTGAACAATCGAAACAACAGTAAACTAAGAATTATCTTATGTATATAATATAACTGAAGTAGATCTTTTAAAAAAAGAGCTGGACTCTCCTGTGCTTATAAGACAGCAGAATATAAAAGTAACTTTTTAAACAAGTAAATGTGCACTATCATATTCCAATTTTACAAACAGTTTTGAAAGAGAAAATGTGTGTTGGTTCACAGTTTTTATTTTCTATTTCCCCAGCACATAACTAAGAACATACAATCTTCTTTTAAAATCAGAGAAGCCCCCAAGAACTCTTACGGACTTCATACTTCATATTTCATTTTTAAGTGTAAAATATTGGTGTCATTAACTTGTAATATCATCTCAAACTGAAGCTCTGAGTTCTAGTGAAAACTGACTCACTAGATATCTGGATTTTGTGAATGCCAACAGGATTGCTGACTCCTGCCTACCTTCCTCCTTTCCCTCTAAGTTCCTGATATTGATTCTGTTCCTTGCTTGCTTCTAATTGCTATAAAACCCAGACTTGTTATAAAACCCAGACTAGTTTTGAACTTGTGGCCCTCCAGACTCGGCATTCACATGGCTGGGCTCTCAAGGCCGTGCCATTTAGCATTCTCCCTAGTGCCTCTGCTGCTCTGGGTCCTATTTCCATGGCCCACACAGATCTCCTAAACTTCAGAAACCAACACCTCTGCAATAGTAGCATGCAAACACACGGTGCCTTCATGTACAACCTCCAGATTTTGAATAAACAAGAGAAGAATCTCTGAGACAGTAAAACCTAAGCATACCCTTCCCAGATGACAACTGCCTTTTTGAAGCACCAAGCTTCCCATGTTGTTTACAAAGTTAAGCCAATGAGTTCCTAGGGTATTTTTCCAAGAACTATCACCTGCTAGAAGATTCCTTTTGTCTTCCCTAAGTCTCTTTTAATTCTTCAGACCTTAATAAGATTTTTTCAAAAGTATCAATGTCTTGTATGTCTTGTATGAACAATCTTTTTAAAGCATAACTTGTGTGTGTGTGTGTGTGTGTGTGTGTGTGTGTGTGTGTGTGTGTGTGTATTTTGCCAGGAATCAAACTCAAGGTCTCATGCGTGTTACTCTACCATTAAGAAATTTTCATAGCTGTAGCCATATATGCTTTGGTTTGATTTCTTCTCAAGGTCCAAATAATTCTGATATTTGTAGGTGGTCTAAGGGCTGGTGGTCTAAGAAGGAAGATTACCATAACCTAAGCAACTGGGTGCTGAGTTGCATGACGTCATTTACCACATGCTTTACTCATTTGATTATGCTATGCTCTCTGAATGTCTCTTTAAATAAAATAAGAACGATGCCAAGTAATTTCTCAGTAATCATACTGAATAGGATTGCTGAGAAATGTATTTTCAGATAGGAGTATCAATTATTATTTATTAGAGGGCTCTAATGTAATAACTAGAGTCTAGTTTTAATGTTGCAAATGTCCTGCCTTCATAATCCCTCAGAGGAAAATGAAACAGAAACATACAGCAGTTATTTGCATTAGATGTCAGACAATTAAAGCCACCTGTACTTGAATGTATAAAAAATAATAACTCTAACTACCCAAGCAGTTAGTCATTCAATTCAATTCAAAATGCAGTGAAGACCTATGACAATATGAGTCAGACAAAGATGAACAGGATGTGATCCATCCACTAGAAGCCAATCAAAATAGGAGTCAAATCAGGATGTATATAACCACGCAATGACACATAGAAGCTACTAAGTTTGACATTAAAGAATAAGTGTTTTCAGAAATGGATTTAAAATAATCACCATGGCCTTAAAGTATGAACAACAGAATTCTGTACATAGCAATAATTAACATTAAACCAGAGGTGGGGTGTAGTTTAGTGGTAACATATTTGCCAATCATGTTGCATGCATAAGACCCCAGTTTGATCCCCAATGCTGAAGAACAAAACAAAACAACCCACCAAAATTAAAAAAAAAAAAAAAACAGTAACTTCAAATTGCAGTATGTAATCTTTTAAAATCCACAAGGTAGTTGTTGGTGTACGACAAAGAGTTACAATCACAAACACCGAGCTGTTGGCTGAAAGACCTTGTGACTACACCTGTGTGCAATGTGGACTTAGTGGAAATAAAGGTAAAATTGAAAACAAGACAGCCATTTTTTTCTGCATATAGTAATAGATCTAAATGTAAATACATAATAGTCACTTTGCCCAGGCAGTACCCATCATGTGATATAACATTAATGGGTAGGGGTGAATCTAAGTTTATCTTCTGATAGCAGAGATCTTTTGTCTGGTTGTCTATTACATGCCAGGCACAGAACAGGACCTCAAATCATATTTCCCAAACAAATAAACTTGTAATCTTATCATACTCCTGTACATCTGTACTGATTACAATTCTACAAACATGTACTCGATACAAGTAAATGTATGTAATACAAGTAACACTAAATTCTACAAGAGGCAGGAACTCAGATGGTAGAATACTTGTCAAATGTACCAAAGCAATCCCGACTCCTGCAGAAAGAACTAAACTGGACATATTGGTGTGTGCCTTTATTCCCAGACCTAGCATTTGGGAGATGATGGTAGCAAGACCAGAATTCCAAGGTCATCTTCACATATATATTTGAATATAACAAATTCAAAGCCATACAGGCTACATCAGACTCTGTCTAACAAGGAACATAAAAATCATTTCAATATTAAAGTGTATTATTTATATTTTAAAGTAACAGAATGGCCTACTATAAATATGGACTACATTTGTAAGAATGTAATCATCTCAATATAGGCTAGATACTGGTATGTATCTCCATGGGTAACCATTTGTCTAGCGTGCACAAGACCCTAAACTCAATCCTCAGTAAGGTAACAACAACAAAATATAAATACAAAATGTCCCCTGTAATGTAAGAGATCAGGAAGAATTCATCACAATTCAAAACATTCTACAGGATCAAATATCATTTGGAACATTATTGAAAAGTATAACTACAGGCAGGTATGGACCACATTTTGTTTAAAGGACCCAGTAAGTCATCTACAGTATAATGGATTCTTTGTTAAATTCCATTTTTGAATGATATTTGAGCAAGGCACAGTGGCATTAATCCCTTCATCCCAGCTTTTATTAACATCTTTAATCCCATCAGGGAGACAGAGATAGGTGGATCTCTGCCTTCCAAGACACCTGGTCCACATAACAAGTATCAGGCCCAGCCAGAACTACACAATGAGATTCAGTCTCAATAAAATAAAATAATATTTGAAAACTTGCATACAAAAACATTTCACTGAAGTATTTGTTTCTGTTTAAAAATTCACCAGATGTTCTATAAACAGGAATTTTCCTGTAGCCATTCACAATATTTTATGAGTAACTAAGTCAATAACTAGTAATATACCCGGCTATTGTCAAGTGCAAATAGCACTTGCTGGAGTATAAGTCCTTAGATTTAAAAAGCAACAACATCAAGCCCACATTAGTTGCTTAGTGAGACACAGCACCAAATCTGAGTAAAAAAGTCAATAACTGACCAAAGCAAATATGTGCCGTGAGTCTAAGTAGGTGTTTCTAATAGGAAATGTAATAGAGGTGAAAACAACAACAAAAATTTTTTAAAAACCCCAAACAAACAAACAAACAAAAAAACAAATAAAATTTTCTAAGAAACAGCAAACACAACACACAAAATTATATACTCATCAGTCTAGTTTGCATACAACTTATATCTGATTTCATACTTTTATAAATTTTGTAAAATTATTTTCAAACATCATATATGACATACAACTGTGAATAACTCTAGATCAGATACTATATGTTCATAATTTTGCTCTCTGGAGCAAAGACTGCAACATTTGGTTCTGCAAAGAGATTTCCACCATCCTCCTCCAACTAGATTGTTTCTCCCTGAGAAGTCCGCTTGCTGAATGCGAACATGTTTATTTAATATTGAGTGAACTTCAACCAAAGATGGCACTGATTGCTTTTCTTAAACTAATTTGATGCTAATTATAGACAGAAAGAGTAGAAAGGACTTGCGGCCATACTTCCTTTGAACAGGTCTGAGAAGTCAGTTTCCAGGACCTGCTGTTGCATCAAGGGCAAACTAAAGGAAAAGTGGGATAGGAAAGACAAACCTAATAAACACTTTCAACTTTTAGCTATAATGGAAAGCAAACCTCTGAGCTGTTAGGGCCCTTGTCTTGATTTTCAGTTTGGTTTTTATCTTGGGATTCCCTCTGACTTATCTACCTTAGTAACGAGAAACTGATAAAATCAGTATTTGTTATATTCTAGAGAATATATTAAAACCAAGACTTAAAAAAAGTGTTTCTAGTAATTTCTTTACTTTACAGTAATGAATGATGTAGCCAGTATAGCTTCAAATTTGCTATACAGCTAAAGATGACCTTGGAATTCTGGTCTTGCTACCTTCATCTCCCAAACACTAGGTCTGGGAATAAAGGCACACACCAATACGTCCAGTTTAGTTCTTTCTCAAAGTCATTCCCTGCTTTAGGTCCTCTTTCAAATTCAGCCATGCATTTTTCTACATTTAGATGTTATGCTTTCCTTTGTCCTGTAGTGTGAAAAACTGTCATAGGATAGAAATGTGGCCTGTGCCTAAGAATCCAGTGAGCTCTGCTTCATGCCACAAGTAAACCTCTCGGACTCAATGGGTCTCAGTATCACTTAAAAGAAAAAAATTCTTGAAAGGCAGTATTTGTGGTTGGATTTCTCATCTGAGAACTATTCATCCAGCCTAGTTTAGCCTCATAGAATGGAGGAGATCTGGAACAATCAGGATGCTGTGCCTAGAGACACATCATTAGGTTTTCTACCTTGTTTAGAAAATACACTTCTTGTAAAAACCACCAAGGACCAAAATAAGATTTCAGCCTTTCTTCCAAGTGTGTTGGGTAGGCTCTCTACACAGGACACACCTGCACTGATGGCAGATAGCACTTTTAGAAACCAGAATCCTGGCTAGAAAACCTCAAACTAGGGTGGGGCCAGCAATGCTTTGCTTCTCTCTAAGTAACACGGAGCATTCGTTCACTGTTTGGCCACTCTGTGCTGGAGTCTATGGTTCTACGCTGGAGTCATCAATGACCCTCAAGATGGAAAATCATAGATAAATAAAGAAAAGACATGCTTTGGGATTAGAAAATATATTTTTAGTAAAGCAAAGATTTCAAAAGAGAAACATTTAAAAATATCTTATACAGACTTTATTTTTTAATTCTCTAGTCTGTGTAATAAGAAAAGATAATATTGTTAGGAACTGTCTGTGTTGGGTGTATAACTTCCAGATGCACACATAATCTTGTAGAGGGGACCATTAGTTCACTGCAAAAAGACTGAGGCTCCTGTCTTTACTCTGAGTAAGCAAGTGACAGGGTAGGCAAAAGTTCTAACCTTACACTCCATGCTAGGCCTACATGGGAAGCACATAACAACTCCTTAGAGATTCTGAGGCCCCATTCTAGAATTTCCTATCTGTTACAAGATAAAACAACTAAAATTCAAAACTTATTTCTATGTGTCTACCTTAACAAGTAATAAATACAATCTAGAATTGGACATAGTAGTTAATGTCTCTGATCCTAGCAGTTGGGAAGTAGAGACAGAAGGTTTATGATTTTAAGGTCATCTTTGACTAAATAGCAAGTTCAAGTCCAGCATACGCTATGTAAGATCCTGTCCCAAACCCTTCCAGGGGAGAAAAAAAAAAAAAACAGAAAAAAAATGCGAAAAGAAAAAAGGAAAGAAAAACATGATAGACAAGAGAAGGCATTCATCTCTCTGGTTCTTGATATGCTCAAAGCTCTTCAAGCAGCTCTAAGCTTCTTCCATCATACGTTAACCATAACAGACTATGCCATCTCAAACCATAAACCAGCATACGACACCCTTCCCAGCAAAAGAGAAAATAAGAAAATGGAGGCAAAAGGAGGAAATGGCTACACAGTTAGGAGCAATGCCTGGTCTTCCAAAAGACCCAGGTTTAATTCCACACACCAGACTGACTGCTCACAAACTTCTGTAACTCAAATCTCAAGAAATGCAGTGCCCTCTTCTAACCTCTGGGAGCACATGATGCACAGACAGACATGACGGTAAAAGACCTAGACACATAAAATTTTTAAAAGGAGGAAAGAAAAGCATGTTTATCTCTAGAAAGGGGCTGTGAGATAGAGAATTGTAGGCACAGAGAATGATTTTGTGTATCCCCAACACCTTCGATATAGTATCTACGTTGCCTTCATAAAACAATTGAATTATAAAAAAAGAAAAGAAAAACAATCCAGCAATGACAATAGCAAATCAAGTAACAGCAGCAAAACAAAGACATAGAGAAGGGAGAATGAAAGTGATGAAGAAAGAGCTAATGGCATACTAACAAACACAAGGTCTAGAACTGTAGCAACAGAACTGCCCAGGAAGCTCCACTCTCTACAACCAAAGGCAGTGAAAGGAGACCACCCCCCCAATCCTCTTGACCAATCACACCCCCAAATTCAGTCAGAGGAGGAAGATATCAAGACTAATACTAAGAATTAAGATTTTTTTTTTTTACAAAGGTCTCACTGTGTGCTAGGAAAGTGTAGATTAGTAGAAAGGCAAAAAGCTAAGAAACACAAATCATAAGTGGAATGTTCCAATCCTATTAACACAGAATAAATTAGTCCACGAGAGACAGAAAAAGAAACAGATTTCTACCAGTAATTTATAGAGTGTCCCTTTCTGCTGCCAAAAAAAATTCAAGGTGAGTGTTGTTCTGCATTTTGAAAAACTCTGAGAAAATCCCATTGTTGTGGCTTTTATTTACTGGAAGGCATCGCTATGCAGTGATTACTTTTAAATAGCCGAATCTCCACACCAGGGTAGGTTTTGACTGTTTTTAGATGGTCCCCGAGTACTCTATTATGTGTATCAGATAAAGTGAAGTGTTGAAAATAATTACTCTCATAAACATACTAGAGCCAAGATTATTCCTCCAATGCCACCCTTCTAATTGCCTCCCATTCTACCGTCTCTTTGAGAGTAAAAGGGCAGAGTAGAGCTTCAAGGTCTGTAATGCTGGGACTGCAGCAGAGTCCTGGGACCATCCTAGGAGAATGTGAGATGTAACCATGAACACTGACCATCCTGTGAATTCTACAGAGAAAAGACTGCAGTGATGAGTGTAACCTAGAGAAAAACCTGGCTATAGAAAGAAAGGGTAGATTTTAAAAGACTGTTATGATATGACTTGCTGAAAATATGAGTTAACAGGTAATTGATTTAATTCCACACGTATATTTAATAAAAAGTTCAGTTGATATGCAAATCTATGTATACTTCGGAAAGATGAGTAATTTTTCAATTGAATCTCTCTCAATCTTTCTCTCTCTCTGTCTCTCTCTGTCTCTCTCTCTCTCTCTCTCTCTCTCTGTGTGTGTGTGTGTGTGTGTGTGTGTGTGTGTGTGTGTGTGTGTGTACCCTCATGCACAGTATATTTGGAGGTCTTTTGGGAGTCAGCTCTCTCCTTCCACCATGTATATCTGGGGAATTCTAGGTGATAAAACCTGGCAGCAAGTATCTTCATCAAACAAGACATCTTGCTAGTCATGCATTTATGTTTTAAGATGCCCCTTTAAGTCCCTTTTCTCAAGACTTAATTTCTGACTAAAGTTAAAGCATATCCTAAAGGATTATATAGTTTCAAAACAATTCTAAGTTATGAAAAATGTATTGGTACAAAACAAATAATGTGTTCCAACCATTTGTTTCTTGGAATAAATTAATTTATTTGCTTTTTACTTGTTTTAATGCCTGTGCTTCAAAATTTAGAATTTTTCAAAATTTAGCCAGGAATAGTGTAACATTGGGCTCCAGATTTCTAATAAGAAATGCTCAGAAAATATTTTAGAAAGTTCTAAATGTTATCATTTTATCACTGGTCAAAATTTTTGAAATTTCTCTTCTGTCACCTTCTATTTGTATTTAAATACAGCATAGTCCCATGGGTGTTCTAGAGTGTGACTAAAGTTTTGAATCAAATTTTGTTTTTAATTTGGTGAACCTTGCTTTATCAAAGGACTGAAGCAATGAAGACAAATTCAGAAACATCTTGTTTCATGGAGGAATGTAAGAAAATCCAATTATCTATGTTCATCCTGGGTAAATGTAGAAATGATAGGCCACTTGGAGGAGTAACCAGTCTCCTTCTAGTCCTTCTGCCCCACTAAGCAACCCCAGACAGAAAAGAATCAAGCATCTATAAAAGCACTTCAGAGACTGTCCAACCTCTCCATTCTGCTATCTGACAGCTTCTTTATGAAGAAGTCAAGAGGTCTTCTCTTCACTCTAAGACCAAACACTCTACTCCTCTCTTCAAATCATTCTTTTATTCTCTCCTTAGTACCAAGCAAAATTAGCTGGACAGCATCAGCTGAACGAAAGTTTGTGTTGTCAGTTAAAATTGGAAATAAACTATGCCTTACTTTGAGTTTTACTAGACCATTTTAGATTTGTAGTCACCCATTGTTTATAGGTTTCTTTTATAAAGATGTTCCATTTATAAGTTTTAAGGTCTCACTAACCTGTCAATATTTGCTGGTTAAAGTAAAATGGAGATGATTGTGTTAACTTTCCTATTTGAGGTTCATCTGTATCATGGCAGGCATGTTAAATATGATATGCTCCTGACTCTTAAGATGGTCACAATCTCAAGACTAGGTGCTCATTAAAGGTGGTTCACACCTTTATTGTCAGCATGAGCAATGCAGAGATAGACAGATAGCTCTCTAAGTTTAAGGATAGCCAGGTCGACATTCTGAGTTCCTGGCCAGCCCGAATGTGCATAGTGAGATCAGGTCTCTTTAAAAGCAAAGTGAAACAAAACAAACAAAATTATAAATCTCTAATACAATAGACAGGAGACATATGATGGTATAGACTAACTCTGTAAGACAAAGGCAGCAAGAGCAAGACAAGAAGGGTAAACAAGATGTAGTCTAAACTGAATATGAACTAAGACCATCCAAGGCACGTAAAACTGAAATCATTTAAAGCAACATGAGGCATTAAAAAAATAAAAAGCGTATCATATTTGGAGTATTGAGAAGTGAAAAGGACTAAGGTATAAAGACATCTGTCGGGAAGGAGTACTGGAGGCACCAGAGTCAAAACTGAGTTGAAAAGAAGGCCAAGGCCTAGGATATAGAACAATGTTCTGCTCAAGCATAAGGACTTTGTCCAGCAAGAAATACAAGGAGAAAATTAACAAGGCCAGAAACCTGTGTGTGGATGCAAAGGGCAGGCTGGAAGGAGAAAAGATCACAGACATGAAAACCAACCCCAAAACCTATTTGGAAGCTGTGCGGCCACAGACTGAGGGACAGGAACACAGGGGAACAGGAAAGAAAAGGAGCTCAGAAACCTGAGATGTTTCTGAGAAGAAGTTGAACAATACAGTAGCTGCAGATTTTTGCAGATAATTGAAGGTACAGTTTAAGTCGGGAATTTTATTTAGCTTGGATAGTAATGGCTTTCTTTAGAAGGACAGTAGAACCAAAAAAAAAAAAAACATTTGTTTGCATCCAGGTATGGTGGCACATGCTGGTAATCCCAGCATTTGGGAAGAGGGGGAGAAAAAATCAGAACTTCGAGATCATCCATGATCATTCATAATCACCCACAATCATCCATAACCACCCATGATAATCAATGACACTGAGTTTGAGGCCAACTTAGAAACTTCTAAGACCCATCGCGAAAATATAAATAAAAAAAAAAAAAAAACAACTATCAATATGGAAAAAAAACTTTGGTCTTTCTAGTATGAACTGCCTTTAGAGGTTCAGTTGGTCTAAATAGTGTTTTACACCTACACACAGCAAAAAGTGTTGGGTGACTCCAAAGGTGCTACCTCTTGCCGATTACGTAGGGACTCTCATGGGGTATCAGGACAGGTTGAGGAGGCAGAAGCAAAGAGAAGATACGGGTTGATGATAGCCTGGTGGGTGTGGCTTGTCAGAGCTTCATGATCAGTACAGTAACCAACATGAGTCTCCAATAAAAATAATCCAATTTAACTAAAAGTAAAAATTCATTTCTGTGGTCCCCCAACAACATGTCATCTGCTTAGTAGACAGATAGTGAGTGGATCGTGAAGAGGAATCAAAGGAGTAAAAAGAAGGAAGGGAGAAGACAACACTGCTGTGGCAGAGGATTTGAAGGATGAAGCACTTGAGAATAAAAGCTGATAAAGATGTCAAGTAAGAAAAACAGTAAAATTCACTTTCAGGTATTGTTTTCTATCCTGGCAGCTGCACTACGGGAATCCTCACCAATTATATAGATATAAAATGACTCAAAGAGACATCATTCATTCACTCAGAGGACAAATTGAACTTGCAGAAAAAAAAAATTCAGGAAAGAAAGTGGTAGAAAGAGGACCTCTCTTTTCCTACAATTCAATCAGTAAATGTGGGCCTTGCATAGATATTCTTAGCTTTTGTTCTTATGAGAGTTTTGGTGGTCTCTAGTTCTCTCTCTTTTGTTCCTTTGTTTTCAATTAAATTTATTTAATTATTCTCTTTACAACCCAATATCAGCCTTTCCTCTCTTCCCAGTACCCCCTCATGCAAGTCCTCTCCCATCCCACATTTATCTTCTCATTTGAGAATTGAAAGCTTCCCTCTGGCTGTTAAATCCCCTATCTCCCCCCACACATATATCAAGTCATTGTGGGACTAGGCACATCCTCTTCCACTGAGGCTAGATAAGGTTGTCCCTTTAGGGGCCCGGAATCCACCATCAGACAGGTAGGCAACAAGCTCAGGGATAGCCCTGCTCCAGTTGTTTGGGGAACCCACATGAAGACCAAGCTGCTCATCTGCCACATATGTGTAGTCCTGGGTCTAGCCTGTGCTTGCTCTTTGGTTGCTGATTCAGTCTCTGGGAATTTCCAAGGGTCCAGGTTAGAGGGGCAAGGACCAGTCCCTGACACTATTAATGATACTCTATTATGCTTGCAAGACAGGAAGCATAGCTGTTCCCTTAGAGGCTCCACCAAGCAGCCAATAGAAAGAGATGCAGAGACTCACACCTAAATATTAGATGAAGCTCAAGGAGTCATGTGGATGAGTTGGGAGAAAGATTGAGGGACGAGAAGAGGGCAGGGACTCCATAGTTTTTGAGGATGAAATCTCAGAAATATGTTTCATGAGAAATATATAAAATACATGTACCTAGATATCAAACAGTACATCAAATTCTCTTCTCAGTACAAATAAAAAGGAGACAGAACAATGTTTGTAGGGCTTGGGGAGTTAGAAGTTGTTGTATTATGGGTATAGGGTTTTGGAGCTGATTGAAAATTCTGAACTGTCTTGGTGACAGTCAGCAATCAGAATGTACTTAATGTCTTAGCACTCTACACTTAAGCTGGTTAAAATGACAGAGTTGGTTTTGTCTACATTTTACTCCAATGTGTTTAAAAAGCAAGCTATAATACGAGGAACTTAATTATTTTTTTTTCTATAAGTGAAACCTGTCATCTGCTGGATGAACTAAGCTTCACGGAGTCACTTCACATCTGGAGAAACTGGGGAGAACTCCAGCATCAAACCAGCTGTCAGGACAAAGCAAACTACCTGGAAGTCACATTTTTATACCTTTTCTTTTTTTTTTGACCTCTTAACTAGCTTTTATTCTTAAGAAAGCTCTAAGGACCCTCTATGCCTGGGAAGCTCAAGATAACGGACATTGGAAGCAAATAGCTGTTACTTGATGGTATTACGATAAGAGCTCGAGAGATTAAGGTCTACAGCATGACTTTCATGAGGTGTAGGCGAGCAAGAATCTCTTGTAGCTGCTGACATGGACTCACCTGATACTGCCAACAGTATGTACACACAAAACAGGTTAACATTTTAAATGGCACTGAAGGTAAATCATACATCAGACAACTCTCATGACCTGGCCTAGTGTTCTCTATCCATAGATAGTTTCACTTTCTCCAAGCTTCGTGTTCTGCAATCAGACACAGGCCCAATATGAAAAAGGAAAATTTTAGAAATGATTTATAATTTTAAGTAGCTTTAATGATACATTTTTGCTATGATTGTCCTAGTTCATTGTTATCACTCTGAGTTTCTTACTAATTTATAAATTAAGCTTTATCATAGAAATGTATGGACAATGAGAAAAGAGCCTCTAGAATACAAGATCCAAGACTGTCCATGGAGATGTGAATCCAAAAGCTGTATGGGAACAGGTCCCTAGGAGAAAAGGAGTAACTATGCTCCTCCTTTGGATTTACTTCATGGGTCAGTAGCCTCGGTTAATGCTAGAATTGCAAAGTATAAATATCAGCAGTAAACCCTGGGGCAACTATGTTTGTGCAGGCAAAATGCTCACTCTGCAATTAAGGGAGGGCAAGTATCTATGAATCACTCTTCCTGCATTCTGACAGGCCCTGGAGCAAGGCTCGGGGAGAAGAACACAAAAGGGATGCTGTAAGAAGCCAAAGGCTACTTCTAGATATGTTCCTGCAACCTAGAAGCTGAAAACATCAGGCTAAATATTAAATCAAAGCAGGTGACAGTTTGTGAATATAGAGTAATGCAATTAGCCAGCGAATGTCTGAGCCAACATCTTTTTACAACTTATAGGATAACTAATTTTCCGTGACTGGGCCTCCCATCAGCACCCAGACTTCCTTGTGAACGCACTGGCAAAACTGAAATAAACAATTACAGCACACCCTGCTTCCTCTCCAAGGAAATGCACTAACTATGGAGAACAGAGCCAGTGTCTTAACAATTCTGCTTTCCTTGCCCACCACTGGAAACTTTGCCCACCTCAGGCAGGGATCCTGCGGTCGTCACAATCTGATAAATGAAAACACCTCATGATTGCCATCCCAAAACAACACTAGGACAGTGCAAAGATAGACACTAGAAGTGGAAACCAACCGAGGGGGAAAGAACGATAAAAAAAGACAGACAAAGGAAACACAAGACATGAGTCATGCTGTACTTACAACTTTCAGCCTGATAGTCTGGCACAAACTGTTCATCATTGTCAGGTACCTGAGCTGAAGAAGAAAAAGAAAATTTAAAAAACAAAATTAAGAGGGGAACTGCCAAGACAAGACATAAGGAATCGAATCAGATGTGTCAAGCAAGGCCTGTTTAGATAGAGCTCAGACCTACAATTATTTGCCAATATAACCTTCTATGTAAAAGATCAAGACATAGGAGAGGAAACAGAAAGGCCTATTAATAGAACTGGAAAACTTGAGTGTGTCCGAAATATCACGGCAGCAGGTGTGGTTCCTCTGAATTTCACCTGCCAGAAGGAAACTGAAGAGATGGAAAATACGAGGTACAGCATTTTTACATCATGCACAGATGGATTTTGCAGGAGTTGTGCTAAGGGCATTTCAATCTACCCACTGCTGGTGCTTAAGTAGACCATCTCAGTGACCTATAAGGATTTTTATAAGTGATGTGCTGCCTCACTTGAAGTCACACAATTTCCTCCTCACTTTTAGAAATGATTTCTCTTGGTATGTTCTAGCTCCTGAAAATCAGATGATCATCATTAAAAGCACTTGGCCTACACTTGTTGGAAGCAAGATATAAAGTTTAAAAATTCGAGAATGCAAGGACCGCCATTGACTGGGGACACATGCAACAAAGCCATATATTTTCACAATTGTCTTCATAATATTAAAAATAACAAACAGTTAAACAAATGTCATTCTTTCAGGCAAATTATTTTCCTGGCTTCTAGTCAGTGCTAAGAGAAAGAATCTCACCGTTTTCGTCAGCCCTAAGGTGAAATGATTTCCTGCTTTACTAAAGAAAAAAGTACTGGTTGGAAGGATTTACTACATTCTGGGCAATTAAAGCACAAGTCCATTCCTGCACCTTGAAATATTTATTAACTTTGCTGTGGACATTGAACTAACCTATCTCGTAGGTTATTATTGAGTCTTCAAACACAAAAATATGCATATCTTTTGTATAAACAAACTATACAAAACAGAAATCAGGTTACGTGTAACTTGCTGAACATGTGATGAACGATCATCATTATTTACTTGCAATGTGACCTCATTAGCTAGTATTAGTTTACTACCATGTATACCTACTGTAAATTTTGATCCCATCAAGTCAGATAAAAACAGATGACAATAAGTTGGTTTTTTTTTTTTTTTTTTTTTTTTTTGAATGAACTTATTCTGTGTGGGAAATGTTAATTTAAATAATTGGCCTTAGCCAAGCTTGGAATTCTACCATTTGGAAGGCTGAAGCTCACCAATATTCTGAGGCTAACATGAGATACACTGTGAGGTCCAAGCCAGCCTAGGCTACAACTTGAAACTCTGTCTAAAATCACATATCAACATAACAACAGAGACATAACAAGCAGAGACAACAAAAACAATGACCACTCTCAGGCTGATAAGTGAGTTAAGAAAAAAATGCACACAAAAACAGTAATTCTATGTCATATGAAGGAAAAAGATAGATGATTTCAATAGTTTTCCCTATGTTTATCTAATAGTATTCTTTGCAAATGCAAATATTTTGATGAGTAACGTATATGTTACCTTAGACAAGAATATAACTATCCCAGGATAGCCATGCTTAGCATTAAATTGTACATATCACACAGTTTCTCTTTAACAGTTTTACCTCATACCAGTTCTTAGCTTTATTGAAGACACACCATTCCCTACCACCAAATAAAAATTAACCAACAATAACTTCCCCTCATAACTGGTACCTTCTTGATCAGCCTATATAAGAAGCAAGTTTTTCTTTTTATTCAACCAATATTTGATACTATGTTCAATAACTTTCAAGTTGGATAAATTTCACCTTAAAGACTCATGACTTAACCTTTAGGTAAATACTTTAATTTCTTTAAACGCCACTTACCACCCTCCACTCACCTTAATGCAGTAAGGGATTTTTAAAACCAATAAATAGAGTACTTTAAGCATAATCCAGATACATAGATCTTAGATCCTTTCTTCTTTCCAATCCTCCACCACACCCGTTTCCTGAAAAGTCATGTTTGCAAATGCCCTTCAAATATTATTGCGGCCAGCCTTTTGATTTTGTTATTTGGGGATTTGTTTGTTTGTTTGTTTGTTTTCACTTCTAACAAATATGACTGGGTGAAGCAGGCAGTAGTGGTATACACCTTTAACCCTAGAAGTCCGGGGACAGAAACAGGTGGATCTCTGAGTTTGGGGCCAGCCTGGTCTACAAAGCCAGTTCCAGGACAGCCAAGGCTACACAGAGAAACCTTGTCTCAAAAACAAGCCAGCAAACAAACAGTCACATGGCTAGAGTCAAAAAAGGCGGGCGAACTAGCATCCTCTTAGTTGTTTACATTGTATTTTTGATACTGATAGCATAATTTTGACATTGGGGTAGGCTTGACTTTCTGCTCAGAATGAGTTACACGTAGAAAAAAAAATGTACTTTACAATACGCTTCTCCACCTATAATAATTAGGTGTTTAATACATATTTAATAATAGCAGGTAAATAATTAAACCTTGAACTTTAAAAACATATATCCATCTTGTAGTTTTTCTTCTAAAGTAAAATCTGAAGAGATACAATGCTGGCTTGATGGCACACACACTTTTACTCCAGCACTTGCGAGGCAGAGTCAATTTCTGAGCCTGGGGCCATCTTTGTTTACAGAGTGAGTTCCAGGACATCTGATCTACACGAGCAACAACAACAAAACAAAAACAAAAGAGCGAAACAGATATAACCATTGAGGTGCAAGATATGTTTTTAAAAAGTGGACATTTGGGGCTGGAGAAATGGCTCCGTGATGAAGATCACAAGCTGTTCTTACAGAGGTCCCAGGTTCAACTCCCTAGCACCCCACAGGCTGGCTTACATCACCTCTGACTGCAGTTGCAGGGGATACGATATTTGAGGGATTTAGGCTTACCCATGGTACACAGATAAATATTCAGCCTAAGTACCTATACATACAAAGTAATAAGATAATTTTATATTTAAAATGAACCTTCATTCCAGCGTAGTAGCACGAAGCAGACAAATGCAATAGCATATTAAAGCATCATTTAAATAATCTAATGATAATATAATGCTTGTTTATACAAACGGTTAAAAATAGGTAGTGAGTTATTTACAACTTAATATACTGGTACAGATATGCTCTCAGCAAGACTTTTCCGTGGCTTTATAAGCCAGAGTTGCAGCTCCATAGAACACATCACCACATGAGTAACAGCAAGGAAGGCCCCAGTGGGTGTGCAGCATGTGCTGGGTGTTGGCATATGTGTGGGGTGAGGGAAAATATTTAAGGGGCAGAGGAATCTAGAAGGTATACCTCATCAGCACGGAGAAAATAGCTCCATACTAACAATTTGTAAAAAGAGTAAGGATGAAGGATGCTATTTCTGTCCTAACTCCTTAACATACTGAATAAGTACTTCACACTTATGCTTGAACATATTACAGAATTTTAACAAAAAAAAAAAAAAAACATATGACTCACATTTTCACAGAAGCTAATCTTAAGAAACTGAATAGACTGAGCGAAGCAGCACTCCATTTAAATAGACAAAGGCTCAAGTCTACCTCGAACTTGAAGTCGGAGGAGAAGGAAAGCATTTAACTCAAAACGCATGTTGGATTTGGGCAAGGAAAATATGACACAGATCCTCACACTTGTAGCCTACATTTTTTTTTCTTTAATTTACTAGAATTCTATGAAGAAGTAAACTACAGCGGCCTGAAATACTGTTGCAAGCCATACCAAGCCCAAAGTTAAAAATTAGTAATAGAAGCTGACCTAAAAATTCATAAATGTTTTTATTGCATTGCTGTCTACTCTAAACTATGCTCAAAGTGGTCATCTCTGGGGAATGAAAATGTTTCTGTAGACAATGTAATGAAAGGGGAAGAAGAGGAAGAATGGAGAAGGGGAGAAAATATGTACCAAAGACCAATAAAAGACTTTCATGAAGAGTGAGCATGTCGATTTTATTGGTAATAGCTGAAGCAACTCTATCAGCTCACTGCACATTAATAGACCAGTTGCCATCGTGTCTCCAAAGCCTTGCTTTAAAAGGACACTGTACCCACTCTAGGCTATTGGCTTTATCTAGTTTCCTCTCCAAATCTGCTCTCTAATACTTTGTCTGATGTGACTTAACAGCACTCTGGGAAAGAAATTCATAAAAGTATTAATCGCAACCAAAATGTCACAGAATCGATGCCCCATTTTTCAACTTTAATGTGTGCTCTTAAGCACCAGAGCCTTGGGGAAGAGCAGTTTTACATACAGCTTGCTTCTGCTTTGTGCCGATTTTCAACGTTTAAATAAAATAATATTCGCCACTTAAGAAATGGTGAACGTTAATTTTTTTTTTCCAATTTAGCTGCAGGCAAATAAAAATCCTCTTCTTCTTACAAGCTAGCTGTCTGTTGAGTTTTCTTTTAAAGCCAAGCGGGGGAGGAGTGGGAAAATTACAAATTAAACAAATGTCAAGTATTAAAGGGGTTAATATTTAATTAAAACCAGTTCTATCCACTGTAACAATGACCTGGAGCCAAACAAGGCGGAAGATGTATGACTCATACTTTCTGCCCGTGAATGAGACAGCTGATCTCCTCAGCACTTCCTCAAGACAAGCAGGCAGAACTGGATTTCTGCCTCCATTCACAAAAACACAGTCCAGCATGAACCATGTGGCCCAACCGCAATCTTTTCATGTCACACCCTTCCAGAGAACTAAAGCAAGGAACCTGAACTTGCAGGGCAAACACGCCAAGTTTACCGCTCTTTCTCAAACAGATCCACTGAGAAACACGTTAAAATAAATGACACACGCTATGCATAAAAGAGAGGGGTGTGGGAGGGAGAGAAGGAAGGAGATGTGTACAGACATATTAAATCCATCATATTTCACAGGGCACCCTCTTCCAAAAACATGGATGTACAAAACTTAGGAAAGAATGTGGAAAATAAAGAAAGATGGATGGAAAGAAGGGAGAAAGAAGAGCAAGGAGGAGGAAAAAGGAAAGGAGGGGGGAAGAAGAAAGGACCACTAAATGAGTCTAGGGTGTCCCATAGTGACAGAGCCCTTCATGTGGGAGCCCGAAGTTTGATTCCATGGGGAAAAATAAATACGAATAATAATATAAATAAATGGCCTTTCTCCCCTCCCCCTTGCCTGTCATTCAAATTTTGAGCCATAAGAATGTAAGAGATCATTGTTGAGGTTAGTAATTTGGACCAAAGTTTAGAAACAAACTTACCTGAAGAAATGTACTTTATTTTAAGTAAAATAAGAAGCAAATCGACATTTGCACTATGGTACCCCTTCTAATCCTAAAATGAGGAGGCTTCAGACCACGGAACAAAATAATCATGAGTTCACTAAGCCTGGATTTTATAGACCACATCCGGTTTTCACATTAAAATGGTTGCAAAGTAAAAGCATTAATTAGTGCAGAAATATAAACATATTTAAGCAAAAAGGGAAGGGGGACTTCCCTGAACAGAGAGGCCTTTAATGTTTGACACACTCTTTGCATGTGTACTCAAAGCAGAAAACACGGGAAGGTCTCAAAATGGTTCAGTTTCGAACTAGACTGACCTGCGGTGACTTAAATCTTAAAAAGAAAGCCCAGAAAGCCAAGCAGCCGCAGTTTGCAGCCAGATTCTTCTTTCTCTTGGTGCTATAAAGCTCTGACTCTATCATTATTTCTATTATTTTTAATTACAAAGTTGTACATAAATCAAAGAAATAAAGTTGCATGTAACATGCAAGATACTACACAGTCTTTGTAATCAACTGGAAGTTCAGCAACCCTTCACCGACACAGGTCAACACTTTCTTAAAAGAAAAAAAAAATGACACTACGCCCCACTCAATCCAATTTTTTCTATTGAAAAATATTTTTTTTCTTTCGTAAGTAGATCATAGGTGAGCCACATTTACATTCTTCCAACAGATATTTAGCCATAAAACACATTTGTTCCATTTGTTCAGTCTTTTACCATTACACATCTTACAGAGCTCTCTGGTGAAAAAAAAAAAAAAAAAAAAAAAAAAAAAAAAAAAAAAAAAAAAAAAAAAAAGGGATGGTAGCAGCTACAACTCCTTACAGCACACACCTGCACATACCTGTGCACATGCACACACATACATCAAGAATCATCTACCACCCAATTCCAAGGGACTATATGTTCATCCTTAGTGCTCACTTATCAAATCCTGTTTCATAGAACCACACAAAGTACTATCGTTTTCAATACTGAGCCAAATAAGTAAAAGAAAGAAGAGCAAATCTAAGGCCATTGCTGTGATCTATTTTCCTTTTAAAATAGGGACGAGCCTCATGCACACTGTTGTAGTGGAGACCACACATAAAGAATAACAGCAGCTCACCTTCCCAGTAACTATTACCAAAACATAATTTGGGTGTAAATGGTGTATCAGAAGGGAACTGAGGAAAACCTACTAATGTTTCTATTTCTAGACCAACATGAGTATTATGTGAAGATATCATAAAACCAAAGGCAATCTCTTTTGTATGAGATAATAGTGACGTTTGGTGCAAAACCTTGTTCTTGATGTTAACGCACCAGAGGTATAGCTATGGCTACACCCTGCAACTTGGCTTCACGGTGTCACTGAAAGCCTTTTACCCTGGTGGTGGTGAATCACCACTGGGGACTTTCTTCTCAATCTCATTCATAACAGAGGACCTCAAGACATCCAGTCCACAACAAAATAAGACAAAAGTAGTTGTGTTTCACATGATATATATATATGTGTGTGTGTGTGTGTGTGTGTGTGTGTGTGTGTGTGTGTGTGTCTGAGAATCGATAAAGAATTGTCCATAGTGAAGTTCAGTATAAAGTAGCTATGGTAACCTTTAAAATAAGCATAGTCTCTATTTCTTTTATCTGCTATTGTGGTCATTGAAAATACTAGCTTTATGATTTCCTTCAGGATGTGATTATTTCAAGTTGTGGTATATTTGTTACAAGCCTGAAAACTGCAGCATTATTACGTGGAAAGTGCTTCTAATGTGAAGTTACTTTTTATAAACATGTTTTAGATCTCTGTATGGAGATAAAGTTTCAGGGGAAAATGCAATTGTATTTTTAGAGGAGGCTATATGAACTCTATCCTTACCCTCCAACAGTCCTTCCTGCCTGTTCTACCTTAAGGGCAATTTGGAAATAAAACACATTTCAGAATACACAATCATTTACTTATAAGTAATCAATGTGTTGTACTTGGTATAAAAATTCTTGCAAGCAAAAAAGATATTAAAAATTCTAAGAAGCATCATTTCCATTTAGGGACTCTGGGAAATGTTTTCAATGTGATTATCATATGACACACTGTAGCAAACTTGATTCTTAAGTCTAAAAAGACTTTTGGACCTGTTGGCTCCCTAGAGAAATTTTAATTCAGGGGAGAAACTTGGTTAATTGTCAGTGATCTCCTTTTTAAAAGATCAAAATGCCTTAAAATTCCACAATTAGTTTCTTGGCTATGGAGCATTAAGAAAAGAAATATGTAACAGTTTACACTTTACTGGTTTAGTAATCCATTAATTTCTGCCTGTTCAGAAGAACACAAATGAACAAAACTAGTGACAAATTAACCAGTTAATTTTTGCAATCTCTTAGCTAATATTGGTCAAGTCAGAGGACAAGCCAAATTAGAATATATGTGCATATTAATTATATTTTAATTGCTAAGGACCAAAACTAAATGTCTAGCCCACAAACATTAAAAAAAAAACTCTTCTTACTATTAGATTTTAAAAATTGCATTAATAAATTTTGCTTACATCATAACTATATAAATTCATGTAACTATTTTGAAAATGCTTATATTATTCTAAAATGCAGTTTATAAATAGTACACCTGGTATTCAATAAAGAAAAACTCTCAAGATTAATTCCTGTATTTAATTAAGCTTATGAATTCTTTTCAAAGTAAAAGCATGTTTCTTCAAATACATTAGTTCTTATCTGGGTTTACTTTATATAAAGATAAGCCTTCAGCATAGATTTGCAGGTAATGAAGAGATAAGAATATTCCATACTGTTTTAAATGATAAATTCAAACTCAGATAAATTATTCAACTCTCCTATCTGAGCCATAAGACACAAATAAATCAAGTGCAAAGTAAAAAATAAGAGAAAGAAAATGTGATAAAAAAAATGATAAAAGTCTGCTACAGATCCACATTTTAAAATTCCAGAAACAGCTGTTATGCACATCCGAAATCTTCCAACCAGTGCACTTACTTGAATTCAGTTTTCAAATTTAAACATCTTTAAGAACCAATAAACCTTCTGCAACATTTAGGTAGTAAGTATAGTAACTTATTTTGGATAAACAAGAAAATTCTTGAATAAACAAAATGCCACATAACCTTCAACTTGGCAAAAAACGATAGACAAAAGTTAACATAAGAGCCTCTGCAAATTTTTATGAGAAAGGTATCTGAATATGTAGCTTATTTTACAATACTAAGTCATCTATTGCAGTAAGTTTCATTTAGAGACAAGCAAAAATGACCTTAAATTTAAATAAAACTTTCTCTGACACTTACCATTCATTAACATATAAATGCAATACCCCTTTCAAAGGATAATTAAGAGCTATTTAACTTAAATGATTTTGAATCCTTTAAGATTGTAAAAAGCCTTTTGAAGAACTAGAATTATCAGCAAGACAAAGAAACTTGTTTACATGCTAACAGCAACTAGACCAACTGAGTACAAGATCCTGACTAAAAACTCCTCAGTCTACCTCAAAGCAGAGAGAGAAGCACAGGGTTCCAGTTGAAGACCCTCCCTTTACTTTGAACCATCTTGAAAATCTATTACTAGAATTAGAGTCCCCACAGAAAGTAGGTATGAAAATAACAAAACATACTAAATGTTTAAATATCAGCAACTTTCTCATTTCCCCCTACACACACACTCACTCACACACACACACACACACACACACAGAGCCAGATTATAAAATAATATTTCACAAATATCCAAAAGGAAATTTTTAATGTAGTAAATAACCAATAAACACCTTCCACCTTAAGCATATCTGAACATGTGTCAAGCTGTACTAAAGCCTCATCTCATTGTTCCTATAAACAAAGTTGCACACAATAAAAGATATAATAGGTTGAAGCATAAAATTTTTAAAAATCCAAAATGCTATTAAATGTCTCCATATTAAGTCCTAATAGAAGTCACAAGACATCAAAAGTCAAACTTCAACAAACATTACATGCATCATAACACATGAAACATTTTTAAAAATCTTCAAATCCCCTTAAAAGACTTATTTTAAACCCACAGACTTCTTAGCTGAGACATACACACCTAATGTTCTGTGTTGTGAACACGGAGGAAAGAAGACACCTGCACTTAAATCTTGAAGCATCCCGTCCTGATGAGCCCAGAGAAACTAATTTCTGCCATCAGAAAAGTCCTTCAGCAGAGCACCAAACAATCACATGCGCTGCTCTAAGGGAAACAGCAAGCCAGCCGGTTCTGGCTTGAGGTCTCTCGAGGTACAAGAATATAAACCTGATCAATTGCAATTAAAATCTGAACAGAGGCTTAGAACCTGAAGTCTTGGTGCATTAGTTCTTGCCAAAAGCAGATGTGATTGTGAGCTGGAAGCAATTTCTCCTGGTAATTTGTGATGACACTGGGTAGTGCAGCCCCAGAGTCCCCAAAGACAAACTCATCAGAGGCTCTAATGTATGCATGACACATGAGGTGGCTCCTTTAGAGCTCAATTAATTGGGTTGAACATTTAAGACAGCCAGTTCAGGACACCCTCCTCCCCCTTCTAGAGCTGCTTTTCCCCCTTAAAGACAGTCTTGCCTCTTACCTTCAGCAAGCCATGTTTCTTGTAACTGACTCAGATCTTGAAAGAGTTCTAAAAAGCAAGTCAAACACACAAACATGAGACTGGAGAGTCTGCAGGCTTTATTAAGTGAAAATGTTTGTCATGACGCTGCCATTCAATGATTTTCACTTAGGGAGCGTCAACTGAACATAGGATTCATATCTCAAGAATCTCAGCAATCCTGCTTATTTATGACACCAAGTAACGGACACTTTAACAGATTTCTTTAGACAACTAAGTCAAATTACCTTCATTTATCTTTTTTTCTCTTTTTTCAAAATAATTAAGAAGTAAGCTCAGGAAAAGAAACACACACACACACACACACACACACACACACACACACACACTGAAATTCACTAAGATGATCTATGTACAGAAACCTTTCCTAAGCACATTTAACTCTTGCTAAAATAGAAGTGGGGTAAATATTAGAAAGACACCAATGTTCACATTTTTAATTTTGTGTACAAAATACCAACAGAACCTGAGTTAACTCCCAAGTTACATTTTCCAGCCAAGTAGCTCAACAGGAACACAGGGTGCAACCTCAAGTACGAATATTTCAAGAAAAAAAAAATTCTACTTTAGCCAATCTATAAAAGTCAAAAAATATTCATGCCCTGCTCTGGTTTATTATCAAGTCCAAATTATATTCTGCCATTGGAAGAAAAGTATTCTAATGAGAATGAAAATTTGATGAAGTTTTCGAATTCAGTCCACTTAATTTAAATTCAATGTGAACTTTAGTAATTAAGTCTAAGTTTCTTCAATCCATAATGAGTGGCCCCACAGGGCTGAAATAATTCATAATATATTGACCTCCTACCAACAGTTTATAGGAAGAATCTACAGCCTAATTTACTCAATAATATAATAAGTATTCAATAAGCCTTAAGTTTGATCTAGTGAACATATTAAGGCCTATCGACAAATGTTATGACTTCAAATACAGTCATCAAATTCACTCATAAAATTTCAACAATGGTATATGGCTTCACTTATATTGTTTAACTTGTAATAAAGTTGAAAGAAAAATGTAAGCAGTAGGCATAGCTGCTTACTTTATCCCAGGTTGTTACAGTTTGAAATACTATAAGAATAATAATATAAGAATTATCTGCCAAATGGACAAAAAGGAACACAAAATATTGTTTAAAATAAGAAGGTCAGCGTTGTATGTTTATTTTTCTCTCATTACTTTTGTGACAAGACGGTAAAATAGTCTCCAAGGGAAACTCACTGTGTGAGTGATTGCATGGACAGTCCATGTTTCAATGTCTACTATTTTTATGCTATGAGATTGAGATGGGCCCCTCTGGAGGGTAGAGAGTATTAGTAAAACAGAGGCGTTCAGCTCAGGATCAAACCTCACCTTCTGAATCATGAGCCAGATCTCTGTTAATGAATTTTCTTTTCCTGACATTTGTTGGTTTCTCGGTACAGTTTCTCCCACGCTGACTCTACAAAGGCAAAGATAAAATCCTTTAAAAGAATATAAATCTCAGATGTCACACATAAAAAAAAACATGCATACATAACTTAAGCCTACTGGATCCTCTGAGTAGGAAAAAAAAAAAAAAAAAAAGCTCATAGGAGAACTCCAATATGTATTGTCTGACTTGGACAGTGAAAGCTCAGGCTGAGAGTTCAACAGCGAGAGAGAGTTGCTTCCCAGAGCATGTCCTAACACTCCTGTTTATCCTTGTCCTAGTTACTCATAATCTCAGCATCAAAACATTTAGCTAAACCACTTAATGTTTTTTTTTCTGAATCAACTCCAGATTAAAACAGTGAATTCCATTCTCTCAGACAGAACCCCCACCCGCGGTAAGAGAACCCAAAGAAAAACTGGGAAAAGTGAGAAATGAGGGGGGGGAAGAAAACCCCTAAGACACCCCATGTAAACACAAAATTGTCAGCATTTGTCTCAACTTCGTTCTTTTCAATGTGGCAGATAAACCCAGCCACAAACTTTGAGTGCAGCTGCTGCTGCCCTCCGTCTCCTCGTGCACTCATCGTGGACACATTAAGCAGAAGAAGGGGTCTTAAAACAAAACTATGCCTTATCCGAATCACTCAAAGGTAAGCTCATTTTTGTAGACGGGGCTTCTAGAAACAGAGTCGCCCTACAGTGGCAACAAAGCAGATAAAGTGTCTGCAGTCCCAACCCCCTGCCCCCTCCCTTCGCATCTCTCGCTCTCCCCACCCCCGTCCGAGTCAAGTTTATAAACAGCAACTTTCGAACTGATCACTCACGTTGGTGACCACGTAAGGCACTTGCTGGTCATAAAATCCATCCATTCTGCTCCTCTTCGCAAATATTAGCTCAGTGTTTTATATTTTGAGCATTTAGCTGGAGATTTCCTCGGGATCTGGACTTCTATCAACCTAGAGGGGAACAAGATGGCTTTTAGGCTTTAAAAAAATCATGAATGAAGCTCTTGCATTTGCATAGCTAATTACCCTCCACAGCCCATTCACAAAAAATAACCCTCCCCTACGCCGCCTTCTTCACCTGGATCCAAAGAGAGCCAAGAGAGTTCACAATTTACATACTTTAGGTCGTATCAAAAATCCTAACACGAGACAATGTATTTATTTACACCCTGGATGTTCCCTGCTCGGTCAGTGTACCCCAGGCAGCTCTGATTCGCAAACGTGTGCAAAACTAGCAATGGCGATCAACGAGACTTGCTTTTCACCTAACGGGACTAAAGAGACGGAGATACCTCTTTCATAAGAATAGTTTTTGCAACCCACAACCATGCAATTATCTGGAGAGACATAAAAAGTTGTTGGAAATACCCACCTGAAGGCCACGCTAGGCGAACGGCTGCAAAAAATTCCCTCCAAATTTAATAAAAACATTAATTATTGCCCAGCACTTCCCCTTGGAAGCCGAAAGCGCCTCTGACAGAGCTGAATTCAGTGGTTTTTCCTCT
This sequence comes from Arvicanthis niloticus, assembly GCF_011762505.2. Lineage (NCBI taxonomy): Eukaryota > Metazoa > Chordata > Mammalia > Rodentia > Muridae > Arvicanthis > Arvicanthis niloticus. The sequence goes on from NC_047668.1 coordinate 28,189,324, forward strand.
ACTTCTCCTCCAGGGGCCTCCAATCCAAACTGATGGATCGCTGCCTCCCATTGGCTCCACGTTTCTTTCACAAGATCAGATTTCGGGCTGTCAATCAGGCAGCTTTCGGCCCCTTCCCTTGGGTCTCCTGTGCCCCAATGCCTATGCGACCACTCTGGGAGAAGTCGCAGGGTCCGCACCCAGGAAAAGCCACCAAGGAAACCTACTTCCTTCCTAACTCGCTGTTTTTGTTAAGACCGGAGGAAATACTGAATCCTAGTGTACAGACTCAACCAGTTCTCATTCCTAGCCTTGTTTGGTCCATTATTAGGCCGATGTCCTTAAAGCACTGTCGTAGAGGTTCGGGTACATACTGAGTGTCCACAATCCCTTTTCTCTACTTCTGCCCTGGAGTCCACCCACCACACGCTCCATCCTCACTCCCCAGCCGTTTTCGGTCCAAACTATTTTTTTTTTCATCTTTTTCAACACTAATCACCACTGTAATAGGGCTTATACATTTTTTAATACATCCTCAACAAAAACGATCTCCTTTCCTTTCGTCGTTGGACATGAAAATATTGTAAGGAAAGCAAACGAGAGAAGCTACTTCACAGGAGAGGTGGCGCTGGAAGAGAGGATCCGGAGGAGTACGTAGCCGTGTGGGCGAAGAAAGTATAAAAATCAGATTCACCCGGAAAGTGCTGAGAGGAAATAAACCTACTGTGGGCCACAGAGGGGTGGGGGAGGACTTGATAGTTCTGATGCCCCCCTCCACCATCCCCCCCCCCCCGCCCGCGCCGTCCCCGCCGTTTCCGGAGCTTTTGTTATGTATACAGAGAGGCGGAGGGTGTCACTTACTGTACTTGAGGATTTCACTTCCTCCACCAAGAAGTAGGGGGAGAGCCGAGAGGGCTCGGGTTACAAGGACAATGATCCGACGTTGTCTCTAAAGCTGCCCACAGGGCTTATTTCTGATGTGTCTCCTTTGCAGCCGCTGCCCTTCCAAGGGTTTGGGGCCATGAGGAGCGGGGCGGGGGGCTTCACCGTGCTAAAAGTCACTTGAAATCCTGGCGGGGACAAGGGCTGGGGACTAAAGGACTATTCCTGCAGCTGTTTAGCCCCTTTGAGCAACGGGCTGCAGTTCCCAATTTTTATTTGAAAGTTTCTTTCCTTAAATGGAACATGGTGGAAACATCAAAATGGGAGCGTGCGCTCCTGGCACTCCAGACTCGCCGAGTCTGCGCTCCATCATGGGAAAAGTGTAGTCTTCCAGGGCACACATTGCTTGTCCAAAGGTTAGTCAGTGCACCGCGCGCGTCCACTTTGAGAGAGCCGGGCGAGGGGTGCGTTCCGGCGCTACAAGACTTTGTGAGGGTGCAACCGGAACAGGGGACAACAACGTGGGTAACCTGCCAGTGTGCAAACCCGGACAAGGCGGCAACAGTTTCCAAAGCCTTTCTCTGAGGCCAGAGCCGGACAGGTATCCAGAGCAACCGGGAAAGGGCGGAGCTTCTCGAAAGGCCCGGGGAGCCTTTCCTGAAGCCAATGAGGAACCGTGGATTTCCAGTCCATTGTTGTTTATTGCTGACCCCGCAGCGCTCCGCCAGCGGATTGGCTCTTTTCGAGCAGGGGGCGTTGCCCATGCCGCCCCCCAGCCACCTTTCAGCTCCATTCACAAAAAATCACAATCTCTCTGGGTCACGTGGTTGGGGGCGTGGCGGGACAAGGAAAAAAAGATACAACAAAGGCCCAAGTTCCCCAAATCACAAAAGTTTTGTTGTTGGTTGTTGTTGTTGTTGTTGTTGTTGTTGTTGTTGTTGTTGTTGTTGTTTTGCGGGCGTTCGCGCGTGTCTGTGTGAGTTCCTTTCGCCGCTTCCTCCCCCATGGACATTTGGTACCAATTATAGACGGTAGAAGAGGGAAGGCACCTTCTGTTGAAGAGCAGTAGAGAGAGTTAGAGTGAGAAAGTAACTCTAGGCTAAAAGAACGCTCACGTTGTGTAATTCCGGGGTGCCCTGACTAAAAGAAAATCCTGAAAAGGAGGGAACCGAACCGAGCGTGGAAAGAAAGTTTAGAAAGAACTAGTAACTTTTCCTTGCTCTTCAGTACGTGCTTGTTTAAATGTGCAAGCTGTCTCGATGTGTAGAAACTATTCAGCGTTCTCCTCTAACGTTCTGTAGCTCTCATTTCTACTTTTGATTGATCCCAGTGTCATTGTCTCCCCAGCTTCTTTTACTGCACATTCTCACAGATTGCCAGTTTCTAAGTCCAGAAGGCCATCATCCTTAGACAGGCCTCTTCTTTTAGGATGTTCTATCATACTGCAAACTATCCACATTTCTCCCTCTCTGTTCTTTAGACGGACTCTCACTTTTTAACTATTTGACTCCCACAATAATTAAAAGTTAAATTCTTATGTGATTAAGCAGCCTTTCTTTACAACTCTTCTGAGTAGTCTAAAATGTTGAGTCTAGTTATGGTCTACACCTTGACACTGAGGAAAAGAACAATAAATTCAGTAGCAGAAGGGAAGGAAAGGATTGAAAATTTTAATTTCTAATTGTGTTACAGTCCAAGGAATGGTCACTGATGCAGCTGTATGCACAAGAAGAGGTGCTCAAAAGTTGCGCCAAGTTTCCACCATTTTTTGAGAATGACTTTTTAAAATCAGTTTAGTACATTCCAGTCCTTCTCGAATGGAAAATTTCATTTTGGCAAGATTTCAGACATAGAATGGCAGCGCAGAGGCCAGGAGGCTTTGACATTTATTTACTTGTGTTTTGAAATCCCATCTGGGTTTTGAAATAAGATCCTTGAGTCTTGAAAAAACACCCCCCCACACACACACACATCAGTCCCTTTTTTTGTTTTTAAAGTTTGGAAAGTTTTTTAACTTGCATATAAAACTATTTAAAGCTTTATAGTTCCTTTGCTGCTATTTTATGCAGTAAAATAATGTACATTAGTGGTTTGTCTGCAGTTGACTTACAGCATTGAAAATGCATGTTAAGTAATTGGATTTCTAAAAGTGATTTGAGAAAAAAATACAAACTATCAAGGTCCTACTTTTTAAAAATGGTTAATATAGCAGGCAAAACTTGACGCCCCAGGGAAAGAAAGTGGTAGAGGAAGGGGGAGCACCCTCTCAGAGGTGAAGGGGAGAGGTATATGAGGTGAAGAACTCTGGAAGGGGGGACAAGGAAGGCAGGGAACATTTGGAATGTAAATAAAATAATTAAAAATTATTTTTATTTTATAAAATTTCAGGTGAATTAAAGTATAAAAAATAAAAATAAAGAAAGAAAATAGGCAAGATGCTTATGCCTTAATTTCAGAACTTAGGAGGCAGAGACAGGAGAATAGTTGTAAGTCTGAGGCTAGCCTAGTCTATGCAGCAAGTTCCAGTCAAGTATACAGAAATACACACACACACACACACACACAAACACAGAGTAACACTGAGGTAGAAAAAAGTAAAATAAAATTACAAATATGAATAAAGTCTAAAGAAACTTTTTCAAAATTTTTTTATTATTATTATTATTATTATTATTATTATTTATTAAGAAAACTAGCAGTTTTTGTAATTCATTTTACCAAAAGACTGTATAAGTGAATTATTGATGACCTAGTTTTTACATGGGACTACATGAAATAGATCAGGGTAAGATAAACCATTATATTGGACAATAGGCAATGTGAAAATAACAGAAGGAAAAACATTGTGTCTCCTCCTCAGCATACCGAAAGATAACTGATAACCTCAGGAGGATGTCCTGACAGGGACATGGGAATGTGGGGTAAGGATTAAGACTATCAGAGAATGATACAGGAGAAGACATCCTCCTTCTGCATCCACTGCTACTGTCACCTACTGAAAGTCTGCCAACCAAGAAGTCAGAAAATAATTTCTAATGTCTAGAAATCGGACGATAGAGTGAAGGAAGTCACATATACTGCAGCTTAAACTGGTACTTTGTGGAAAGTTTTAAAGGTAAGTGCTCATTATCCCCTGGTCCTTAAACTATGAACTATCTATTAAACCGTAAAGTTGGAGCCAATAATCCTGACTTGAAAAATTCCACAAAAGCCACAGTAGTACATGTTAGAAGAAAAACTCTGGATGTAATATAATCCCATCCATAAAGCGGTAGATCTAATGAAGTATAATGCTTTGAAATTCAAATGCGATTATGCACCTTCTCTCTCCCCCAGTATGTGATTTTCCTAGTTCTCAAGTGAGGTTACATAATAAAGTCATTCAAAATTTAGGTTCCTAGATGTGTCCACAGTCTTGGGCCCTGTGGACTTGAGCTATGTTGCAGGGATCTGAACCCTGGGCTAATTTCTTCAAAGAGAGTAAGGGGAAGTTCTCAGAGTCCTAGTCAGGTACATTTGTTTGGCCTACACATCGACTTTCACGGGGTATTCGCAGAAAGCATTTAAAATTCAAATTATGCTCAATAACCCATACCTGTATGCCTGCAAAAATCTAAGAGTCTAGTAACTCTGGGCCGGAAATCCAGTATGGCAAATTCAATTGTCTTCCAACAAAAAAGACCTACTTGATGAAGGAAATTGCCAGCATGAAGTGTTGTTGAAAGGGGCTTACTTTCCTTGTGAATGGACATGGGCTCTCAGTTTTGCTCTTGTGCATTTTTTTCAATTTCTATTTCTCTTGTTTCCATTGTCTCCAGGACTTCCATACTGACTCTGATGTGCCACCCATGAATTTCTCTCTGTCTGTACATGTCTGTATTTGGTCCCATCTTTGTGACTGACTTCTAAAAGAAGTAGCCAAGAAAACAAACCAAGAAACGCAGTCTATGGTACTATACATTTTGTTTTTGACAACGAAGAGAGTGTGAGTAAAGACAGATGTATCTATGTACAGTACACATTTTCTCAGATTTTTTTTTCTAGATCTAGTTCTGAACACCACGGGAACACTAGAGAGATCCACACTGTTGGCTTTCTAAGGGGTATTTCTCTAAGCTCTGTTTCTGTGTTAGCGTTGGTCACCATCTACCCACTGATAAACTCTTGAGAGTTTTAATGTTCTTAGTGACAGACATAATACAGTTTTGTGAATACTGTCAAGTGAGTGACTTGATAAATTGGTGCGATATTTCTGAATGGCTTCTCTAAATTATGAACAGTTTTGATACCACTCTCTACTAGTTTGTTCTCTATTGTTGGGATAAAGATCAGGCCCTAAAGCAACTTGGTGTGCTTTGGGAGGTAGGGGTAGGGGCTGGAGGGATAGCTCATTGTTGCTTTTGCTGAGGGCTAATAAACTGGTTCCTCCTCTAACCCACTTGGCAGCTCACAACTGTCTGTGACTCCATTTGGAAATCCAATGCTTTGGGGTCACTAAACATGGAGTACTAGCTTGCAGACAAAACACTGATAAAGGTAAATAAGTTCAAGCAAGCAAACTTTGTAAAAGCAACCTGAGGGAGAAAGGATTTATTTGCCTTCCGTATTCCTACCACAGATCACAGTTCACCATAAAGGAAGTCAGGGCAGGAGCTCAAAACGGGAATGAGAAGACATTCCATGATAATCAGGACTACACAGAAAAAATAATAATAACAAAATGAAAAGTGAAGAGGAAGAAGGAGGAGGAGGAGGAAAAGGAGGAAGAAGGTAGTGGCTGGGAATATGGGTGATCTATATGAAATTTCAGGTTTCAACTGTAACATTGAAAGTAAAATTCATTATGCACTTTAAATGCATCTTTTTTGTATTTTTAAATCTTGCTTCAATAAAGCTGGGAAATAAAATTTTGCTCTAATAATTTTCTATGCTGATTTAAAAGTGACATAAAAGTCAAACTATTTTTCAAATGTACCAGTTGATCTTCTTTCTTTGGCCCAGAAACATACATTCTCTGTGACTTCTAGATCTGTGATATTGATGTCTGTAACAACGAAGTGTCTGAAGATGACTAGGAATCCCAGTTGAACGAGTGTCTTTTTAAATTTCTTATTTATTAAATAGAAGGCTTCTGATAGATGTTCTTGAAACCCCAGAAAAGCAGTCCTATGATTATTATATTTCTAATAAGTGACTTTGCTGAGCACATCAGTTGGGGCGGGGGGGAGGGGGGAAGAATCACACACACACACACACACACACACACACACACACACACACACACCAGAGTACTAAAAGCACAGAATTCAGAAAGCACTGATTGGAAGGAAGTGTAGCCCAGCATCCCAACATAGGTCAGATTGCTTCTGAGTGTCAGTTTCCACATTTTCACACTGTTTATAAATACTATTTTCTGAAATTTCAGGTGGAGGAAATAAACCAACAAACTGATTTGCTTAGCAGAACAGGACAGCCACACACATAGTCATCCATTGTACATTTAGAGGGTTTTCTAAACTGTATAATACAGATCCCTTAGGGCCAGTCTTCATTAAGATCTCCATACAACCTCACAGAGAGTTTGCAGGACTATCCTTGACACAAGAAGCACCCTGACTTCCTCTCATAATTAAAGCAAAGTTCTGGCTCCCATCCATACAGGGGCCAAGCCTTGGTCTCTAAAGCTGACAAGGGATTGTCTGCTGCTCAGACAGACGACTGACACTTCAGAGTCCTCTCCCTGTCTTTGGTAGTCAGCTGACTTGATGCCTGTCACAGCCTACCCATTATCTTGCAGTTAAGATCTCCTTTCTGAGTTCAAAAGTCTGACACAACAGGAGACTTGGTTGCAAGAAAGTAAAGCATAATAGTGTTCCAAAACCAAGCAGTTTCTAAAAGGGGCCAAAGAGTGGCCATGTGTCCATCACTTCCTTAAAACCTAGAAAGTCTCCCTTGAATAAGGGTCACCAATGATATTTAAGTCAGCGTCTTGATATTTGAAGAACAATGTGGCTTTGAACTTTGTAATAGTGATTTTACTTCTATGTGATCTTCCTGAATTCCCTTTTATATTTAAAATGTTCCTTTTGTCCTGAGTTTCTTCTCAAGCTTAAAAATAGCCGTTTGACTACAGGCATTTCATGTGAGCACATCAAAGAAAGCTACAAATCTTCCTTGTATCTGTGTGACATACTCTAAATAAAACTCAGGGTTTTGTTCTCCTTGCTATGATGATATCAAATATCAGTGTTCATTGGTGTACCATATATAATTGGAAGCAACATCGTTTACCCAGACAATGGTTGCTTATGAATGGATTCTTATCTTTCTTAGACAAAATTTACATGTGACACTTGTGACACCTTTTGCACTAATAAAGGGAGGCAATATTATCAGAAAGGGCTTCAAGCAAGAATCCCATTGCTTCAGGTATTTGCATTTCAAGTTAAAACATAGGTATTATTTTCTGAGCATGCATGCAGAGTCAAGCCATTCTTATTGACATCTAGTCATATCTTTCCTCTCCCTCCCCTTCCTTGCCTCCCCGTTCCCCTCTCCCTCCTCCAATCCTGTCTCTGTCTTTCTCTTTTACCCTCTTTCTTTTATTCATTTTATTTTGTGAAAAGGTCTTTCATGATTTAGCCCAAGCTGATACTGAACACTTTATGTAGTCGAAGCTGGCTTTGAACTTGTGATCCTTCCGCCTCCACCTCTTGAGTGCTGAGATTAGAGTCATACACCACCATACCCTGTGTGACTGTTAAACTAATAGTGTTATCAGTTAAATTGGAGGTAAAGGCCATAACATTTATCAAACAGCTATACATAGCTCTTGTTATATGGTTCTTTCCTTATATAATATGGGATATTTCTTATATGTCAGAAGAAGTATTATTCACTCACCTTGTATTTTATCAGCATTATGAATGCAATAAATACTGTGTCTTTAACACATTGATCTTCAGTTAGTAATAGCCTGTCCATTTGAACCAAAAGTCCGGTCAAAAGTACTCTGTTATTAATTCTTAAATTGTCTGCACTTGAAAAGCATGTATTATCTACTCTTGAGTTCTAAGCTAGTGTGAACTGTACACACTTAAAGCAATCTACAGTTATTATTACCACATTACTTTGACTCAAGAATCCAGAAGCACCTTGTGGGGTCTACATTACTTACTGTGGTCTATGTCACTAAATCAGATCCTAAAGTAAGAAAAGAGACATAAAAACAGAAAAGGGCCTCTCAGGGGAGCTTCCAGGGTCTCAGTTATGTTTCCCAGTTGACGAACAGACAACAGACCTAAAAGGCAATAGGGTCACTTATGATGAAACCCCACATCTTTTCCCCGAAGCCCAAGTTGTTTGTAAGCTTACTAGGAAAAGATCACCACTACAGCATGAGTCTTTATTGTTCTCATAAGAAAAGTGACAATGGAAGGTTCCGAGGACTCAATGGGGGTGACCTTAGCTGAAATGCCCAACAGTGGGGAGATGGAATCTGAAGTGACCACCTCTAGTAGACAGATAGGGCCCCCAGTGGAAGGATGGGGTCACTTACCCACAGTCAAATTTTTTGACCCAGAATTGTTCCTGTCTAAAAGAACTGCAGGGACAAAAATGGAGCAGAGACTTAAGGAAAGGTGGTCCAGTGACTGGCCCAACTGGGAATCCATCCCATGGGTTGGGGGAAGCATCAAACCTTGATACTATTACCAATGCTATGTTATGCTTGCAGATAGGAACTTAGCATGGGTGTCCTCCAAAGAGGATCTACCAGCAGCTGACTGAGACAGATGCAAATCTTTATGGCCAACTATTGGACTAAGGTGGGGACCGCTATAGAAGAGTTAAGGGAAGAATTGAAGGAGATGAAGGGGATGGAAACCCCATAGGAAGAACAACAGTATCAACTAACCTGAACCACTGGAGTTCCCAGAGACTAAGCCACCAACAGAAGAGCATTCAAGGATGGTCCCAGGCCCCTGGCACATATGTAGCAGAGGACTGCCTTGTGTGGTCTCAGTGGGAGAGGATAAGCTTAATCCTGTAGAGACTTGATGTTCCAGGGAAGGAAAATGCTGCAGGGGTGGAGAGCACCCTCTCAGAGGGGAAGCAGATGGGGGATGGAGAGGGATGTGATAAAGAACTCTGGGAAGGGGAGAATAGGAGGGGAACAACCTTTGGGATGCAAATAAATAAAATAATTAATTGAAAATAATAAAAAAGAGTAACAAACGGAAGTAAAGCAAGGAAAAAAAAAGAGGCAAAGTGACCAATCGTTTGTCAGTGGTGCCACATTTATTATTACTAATTTTTTTTTCTGCTTCTAAAAGTAGTCCATGGGTTTCAACTCACTGTTGTTCTTTTCCACCTAGGGGAATGGATATCACCCATTTCATAGTAGTAAATAAAAAGTGAATTGAATGTTTCATACCTAAATTGGTCAAATTTTGCCCATTACATGTTCGTAACTCAGATGTTCTCTCACATATTAGCCTAGTCAATCTCTACACCTTAGCACGTTCAAGGCAAGTTAGAATGTGTTCCTTCTGTTTCTCTAAATCCTACTTCTCTTAAACCGAGTTAAGTTGTTAAGAATATTGGGTTGTTTAAGGATGCTGAAAGCACAAGTGGTCATTTACAGATTGTTAGTGTCACTTTCTCTGAAACCCTTGTCTCCAGCCTCTAGCTGCCTCTTCATCGCTTAGTTACCTCTTAATAGCATGGTTTTCTCCCTCCATTTCCCTCATCTCTGTCTCCTTCCTTCAGGCAACTCTCAAGATTTATAGCTTGCCTGCTTTAGAGTTTTTCTTTCAAACACTAATAAAATTGACCTGGAGGTTTTTTCTGACTCTATTTTTTTTTTTTTTAAATTAACATGACTAAGAACCCTAAGAAGGGACTCTGATTTTCCCTGTAACACAAACTGACAAAAGAACCTTTTTCTTTTCAGTGTGTGAAATACAATACATTCTAGGTTAATTTTTTTTTTTCCTTGCTATTAGAAAGAAGCTTCCAGGTCAGAGATTTTCTCAGGTTCAGATCATAATCCCATCATTCTAGAGCAACATCCAAATAGAGATGTTAAATGATTGTTACAGTTGTTAATAAATTCATTTTGATATTTGGAGACAAGAGCTCATAAAGCTCAAACTATTCTCATATTTGCTATGTAGCCTAGGCTGGCCTTGAACTCCAACCCTTTTGTCTTTATCTCCTGTGTCCTGGGATTGGAGGCATGCAGTACCATGGCAGACAATTTTTAAAGTTGTCCAGGTGAAGGAAGTGTAGAACTTCAAGATATAGTATCACATATGCATTTGGCATTGCAGGATGAAAATGTGTGCAGTAGAGATTTTATGTGCTATGGTTTAAAAATACTTCCTCATACTGAGTTCACTATTTAGCATTCATTAACAACATGCAGGGCTTGGGAGATGGCTCAGTTAGTTAAGTACTTGCTATGCAGACAGAAGAACCCAACTTTAATGACCAGAACCCATGCTAAACAATACTAAATGTGGTAGTGCACACTTGTAATTGCAGTGCTGGAGAGAGACAGGAAGGTTCTTGGAACTCATGGACAATCTACCTTAAACTGCCTAGTGGCCTTCAGGTCAGAAAGAGACACCCCCTCCCCCTAGCCTATATATATGATAAGGTAAGCAGCAGTGTCTGAGGCCTAAGTCCCACAGCTCTCCTCTTGCATCCTCAATATAGACATGCACAAGATGTTTCTTGCTATCTATGACAGACTATGCTGGTCCGTTTCATTTATGTATTTCCTTAAGATAAGAAGAAAGAATGTAATTCCTACTCCTTCTCATCCAGTGAATAGTTGGAATAAATTATTGGCTGTGGTTAGGATAAGTATAGTAATTAGAAATAATAAAAGATATTTGATGAACCGGTTAATGTATATGCCTGAGTGTATGTACCATGAAGAAAATTGTATGATAGATCATGTTACAAATAAGGCTATGGGCAGGAATAGGACTGAGAAATAATTGACTTTTAAGCATATTGAGAGTTTTATAGAATTTATAGTAATTCAGTGTCAGCTAGTGATTATACATTCTGTGTTTGAGTAGAAAAATAATAATAGAGGTAAAAGACTTAAAATAAATGAATATTTAATTAATGTTATAACATATAGTGGAAAGTTAATGTGTTTAGGTTACCTCTCAACTGTTCGTTAATCATTGCTATTCTATGCCAAATCCCCTTCATTTCATTAGTTGTATTGTTTTATGTTCTTACTCTCTTTTATTTATGTTTGTAGTTGTTTCTGAGGTTCTAAGGATTGCATCTAATACCTTGAGTAGGCTAGGCAAGAGTTGCACTGACACAAAATAGAGAAAATTTGGGTTCCAGGACAGCCAGGACTACACAGAGAAACCCTGTCTCGAAAAAAAACAAAACAAAACAAACAAAAAAAAAAAAACAAAAAAAAAAAAGAAAAGAAAAGAAAAAAAGAAAAGAAAGAAAATTTGGGGAACATAGGAAAGGAACTGGCTCATTCTGGACTCAAATTTCTGTTTCTTGTCCACTGAGAGTCGAGAATTTTCGCACAACACTGGGGATGTAGCTTTATTGGCAAAGTGCCAGCCTGGCATTCGTGAAGGCTTGGAGTTGGTCCCTAGTACTACATAAACCACCCTAGGTGATATATGATTTTAGTCCCAGCACAAGGAAGACTGGTAACAGGAGCATCAGAAATTCAAAGTCATCTTTAACTACATAGAAAGTTTGATGTCAACAGAAGCACAATTAAAACTTTCTAGAAGTTGCATAAACAGAAGCAACACTCCATTTTCATAGTGGTATTTCAAATAAGAATGTTAAAATAGAAACAAAACAAATTTTGATACCTAAGTATATATGATCTTTGAGAACAGACTTATCCTTTCTCAGACGTAAGCCTGAAGTTTTCTGGGAATCTCACAAACAAAACGATAAACTTTGTTCACAGTAAAATGGTACTTAACTCTCTTATGCAACACTTATGACCTACAGTTTAGCCTTATTAGCCTTGCAATCACATCCAGTGAGGCCCAGGCACCACCATCACATCCCATTTTCCATTTAAAAGAATCAACAAATCTTTGAACCATGTAACTTCAGAAGCTACCCAAATCGTATGCATACATATGCATACATATAAACAAACATATGCATACATATGCATACATATAAACACACACAGCACACACTCTAATACATATCAGCATGACCAGCTTCTGTAGTTTATATCACATTCGGTTTAATATCCTTTCCCTATGCACCTACATTTCTTTTAACATCAGTGATTATATTCATGTAAAATTGTTTTCTTTTTTATCGTTGATGATGTTGTTAGGGGAGGTGTCAAGAAAGGGTTTTTCTGTGGAGCCCTGGCTGTCCTGGAAGTTTTGTAGACCAGGCTGGCCTCAAACTTGAAGATCTGCCTGCTTTTGCCTCCCTGGTGCTAAGACTAAAGCAATGCACAACCACACCTGACCAGCACATTTTCTTTCTTTAAAAAAAATTCTTCCTTTACTATTTTATATTACATGCATGCGTTTGGATCTGAGAGTGCATGTCCTGTTGAAGGTCAGTCATAGGATATCCTTAGAACTGGAGTTAAGAAATGATTAGAAAGTTATCTATTAAAAAGGGGGGTGAAAGGCAAAGGTTTAAGAAATGATGCATTGGATACACGTGAATTTAAAACAAAACTAAAAGACCTCTGGCATTATCAGAACTAATGTTCTGTGACTCTGATCTCAGAAGTAGCTGACGGAGTGCCAACAGAAAGCAGCAGCTCTAGGAGGTGGGCATAAGTGTAAAGGTGAGGTTGAAGACAGCCAGCACTAAAGCTTATAGATACATCTCTCTGCTCATCTAATGTTGGGGGTAGGTTTGGTGCTGCTTGTATTTATAGGCTAAATTCTGTACCCACAGACCTGGTTGCCACAAGAGGAGCAAATTCCCATGGATACCAGCCTTTGCTGTGCAATCCTTACTCCCCAATTTAAAACCACTGGTTAAATCAAAATGCCTACAACTAATTACTGGAGAGGACAGAGACAAGTGGAGTTGGAGTTACCAATCTGGGCGTTGTAGGTAGGGACCAAGAGGGAGAAGGAAAATAGAGAGAGAGAGAAGGAGCTTGAGCAGAAGGCAGCAAGAAGAAGAGGTCTCCATTAGTCATGATGGACCAGCAGCATGAGCCAACATGAAGTGCCTCCCTAAGATGCCAGACTGCTGGAGCAGAAATAATCCAGATGCAAACAGCAAGTATTTGGGGAGCACAGTTGGGGAAGAAGCCAGTCTAGCATTAGAGAAGTAGATTAGGTATAATCCCCAGTAATTGCGCAATTAAAATAATAGTAAAGCCTAATTAAAAAATATATCATACTTTAGGAATGGATGATGGAGTATCATTATTGGCAGATGAGGAAGTTGCCAAACAATGGGCAGATAATTTATCAGGGTAATTATTTACACAATTGGTTTAAGAAAGTTTGGACTTCTTCTGTAGGGAGGAGACTGATACAGGGCTTAAGAACAAGGCTGCATTCTCAGTACCATGGCTCAAAGTCTGAAAGGTCACCTGTTCTAGCTTCCAAAGTGTATAAGGAACTAGGAAACTTGAAAACAAAGGCAATTTTAAAATACAAATGAAGCTTTCATGAGACAAGATTTTTTTTTTTCCTGAAGACCTTAGATGACCTAGAACTCACTATGCAAACCAGGATGACCCACAACTTACAGTGTAAAGCAGGATGGCCCAGCACTCACGACGTAGACCAGCATGACCCAGAGCTCACAGTATAGCCAGGATGGTCTAACATTCACAGTATAGACTGGGATGCCCTAGTACTCAAAATACAGACCAGGATACCTAAAACTCACATATCCTCTGATTTTTTTTTTGCCTCCTGAGTGATGGGTTTATGGGCATGTATCACTATGCTCCCCAAAAACTTTTTATCATTAGAAAAATTCCTTGTTTTCTCCTCTATTTCTGTAAATTATAATCCTAAACATGAAACAAGAAAGAAATCTCCTAAGGCAACAAGGGTGAGACCATGGTAGACTGTCAGCTAGTCTGATAGCATGTGACCCCCATATGATTGGAAAATTAATTTTGGTTACTTTTCTAACTGGTCAGAGGGAACAAGCAAAGGGCATAGATCATTGTGTATAATTGCAATTCAGCTTGTCTGTATACTCACTCTGCGTATCCAGTTTCCACAGAAGCTACAGAGGGTATTGGATCTCCTGGAACTAAAGTCACAGGTTGGTGAGCTGTCCTATGCAGGTTCTCTGCAAGAACAGCAAGTGTTCTTAAATTTGAGCCATCCCTGCAGCCTTCTTTCTTATTATTGGGTGTCAGACAACAAACAAGGAAGTCATTGGCTTGGGGTGGCTTTCCTAACTGATATGCAGCCAACTAGCACCCCAAGTTCAGCTCACCAAAAGCCAGTGAAATCTTGGTTACATTCAAAGAATGCATATTATTATTAATTTCATCATTACAAAAAATGGGAATAAAAGTATAAAAATGAGGATGTGAGAAAGATGTTAGGCTTAACTTTGAGTTATGTTTTCTGGATATACACTGTTGGCTTTAAAGAAGTTTCACGTGAGTGACAAAAGTCAAAGATGGCTGAAATGACATTTAAGGCAAGCCAATCCTTAGTATCTCTCCATCTTGAGGCAAACATGCAACTGAAGGCCACAGAAACTATTTCTACATAACAATAACAGCAAACTGTGATTTAATCTAAAATGAACAGCACAGAATAAGCTTTTGTCCCAAGCCAGACTTGGAACCAAAAGCAAGAGGAACCAGAGGCAGCAGCACACACACAGAGCAGAAGCTGGTAGGTAGCAGAGTTCGCTTCTTCCAGGAGAGCAAATCTCTCCCTGCAGCTTCTCAAGCAGTGGGAACAAGGCTTCTCGTCCTCCTCACCAGTTTCCCTTCCAGCATTCCTAGATGTCTAAAATCTACCAGAGTCTCAGCCAGAGACTGGAGGGCTGGAGTCCAGCAGGTACAAAGAACCATACTGTCAGGATACTCTCTCCTAGGGAACTGGGGTGTGTTCCTTCTACACAGGTGCTCCACTCTCCTGTGCTTTCTCAGAGAGAAGTTGTACTTCTTTCGGTCCGTGTCTCTCACCCCGTCACCCCATACAGCTCTGTGGGCTCCACTACTCCCTCCTTTATAATTTATTCAATAGTGTTTCAAGCTGCCGACTTACCTAGTGTCTGCGCGAATAGAAAACACCTCCATTACTGAAAATAAATACATCAGAAGGCATAGAAACACTGTGGTTGTGTTTCTCTATGAGCTGCATGTAGACTTAGGGAAAGCACTTGGTCTTACTGATTGGAACCTATGGACAAAACTGCTTAAATGCATCACATGTCTCTCCTATTTGAGTCTATACTCCCACACTTTTGGTGGATTCTGTATGCCCCTGTTTTGTAGGCACACTCTCATGATAGCTGGCTCCAGTTAAAAAATATGGCATGGGAGAATCACAAGGAAGAATAATGTACATTTCCTGTTTTGCAGAATAAATACAGTTTATAGGATTTAAGGAATATTTGCTAATATTACCAGGAGATGGCTTAATACACTCTTATGAAATATCTTTTTATTTAAATAATATACATATACACATATTATATACATATATTATACATGTTATATATATTATATACATAATATTCATATATATGTATAAGTGTTGTCAGTGTGAGTCTTCAGTTTCTGGGTCTATAAAGGAAAAATTGAGACTTTTTTATGCACACACACATATATCTTTCAAGTATAAAGAGAAGAAATATATTCATGGCACATTTGCAAACATAAAAATTTATTAGAGTTTGACAACCTGGCTTATGTTCAAGAGGAAACAAAAGATACAATTTCTTTGTTGGTTAGAGATAAACATTTCTTAGATGTTTCCATGTAACATGCTACATATTTCTTCTTGGGAAATGAGTGTATTTGTGTGGAGGTATGTGCATGTGACTGCAGGTATTCACATAGGCCAAAGGCTTCAGAAAACCCTGGAGCTGGGATTACAGGTGGTTATATGCTGTCTGACGTAGGTGCTGAGAACCAAGCCCAGGTTCTCTGTAAGAGCAGTATACTGTCTCTCCGGCCCTCCATCCACCTTGACATGAACTTTATCTTCTTCAATAATGCTAGGGACCAAACTCAGATATTTTTCCATGACTAGGCAAGGGCTATGTCACTAAACTATACCCACTAGGTATTCATAATATTGTTTTTATGGAAGGAATCTTATATTGTTGGCCAAATAGTCTATTTGTTTGCTTGTTTGTTTGTTTTTCTGTCTGTTTGAGGCAGGGCTTGTTTATATAGCCCTTATTGTCCTGGTTGGCTTATTATGAGAGATCTGCCTGCTTCTCTCTCCCTTGTACTGAGATTAGTGCCACCACTCCTGCCTAGAAATACTCTTGACCTTTACTAAGTACTGTGGCCAGAAAGTTGTACTGCAAAAGTTAATCCATCTGAATGTATTTATAATATCTATTGGTTTGAAATGAAATGATATATGGTTCTCTGGGTTCTGAATTTAATATTGCCCACTTCACAACCTAACAGAAGTCAATGTCTATCCTTCAATTACCTTAACTATAAAACCAACTTAATGACATATTTGTTTTCTCTCCTATCCTGGGAACATGTGGCCAACTCAAATACTTGTAGTTCAGGTGAGTGTCTTCATTTTATACAATAAACAATGATTAAAATTTCCCATTTGATAAAGAGTCATGTGGAAAAATACATGCAGATATTATGAGTTTACAGTGGAAGGACTACCTATTGCTAGTGGTCAGGTGAAGGCGACAGGAATCTTAGGAGAAGACAGTCATCCAGGCCAGCAGGAAACACAAGTTCCAGGGTTAGCAATAGTTCTTGCTTCAATACTGGAAACTGACCAGCAATCAATGGCAACACCCACTATCAACCATGGGTCTCTACATGGATATACATACATTTGCAGCTCTATCCCCACACACATGTAAGAGCTTACACATACAACGCATACATGCACACTTTATACTGAGATACTGAAAAACAAAGCTACTTCCAGAAGACCCAAGTTCAGTTCTTAGCACCCAAGTTGAGTGGCTTACAGCTACCTGCAATTCCCATTCCAGGGGATACAATATAGAGGGATCATCACTCACATGGCACATATAGACACAGGCATATGCACATAATAAATAAACCTTTAAAGGTATAAGAGTTCTAAAGGCAAACACACAAAGCTACAATGATTGGATAGCTGGGAAACGGAAAGGACAGAAAGGGAAAGCCCAGGGGATTATTAAACCACATCTCTGAGAATGTCTGGTTTTCATCTAGTTTTCAGAGAGTGACATCATGAGGGCTCTGAACTAACAGGTAGATCACTACTTGGTGGACCTATATTGGACAGTATTATTGGGGAGGAGTGAAAGACACAGGTGGGCCGTAGTTAGGAGTTAGCTCCCTGGGTGTGTGTTCCTGGGGCCACACTATACCCTGGTCTCTTCCTATACCCCCTCTTTCAGATTTCTGTTCTCCAAGAAATGAAGAATGGCTTCAGCCTCTTTTCACCATAGGCTTCTGCAAGCAGCCATAATTTGATTCCTAAATAAGTTTCTCCTTGAAGTGATTTTGGTCATGGTGGAAAAACGTAACTAGAACAAAATGTTTAATTTTCAAATACACTACAGTCCCTACATAATAACCACATACAATCTATTCTCACAACACACTGCCCTCTTCCCATTCTATTGGAATATATGCATTTATTTGATAGATTATATGAAGCTTAATCTATGGTTTTTTTGTTGTTTGTAACACAGAAGAATTTTTAATTTTATTTATTTAGATTTATATTTGTACTATATGCTCAATGGACATTTATATTGTTCATTAATTTAGACCATTAATTTTTTTTTTAGTTTGTAGAAATATAATTTTATTGCCGTGTCATTAACAACATGGATCTGACTCTGAACTCTATCTTGATTGGCTAGTAAGAGACACTTGGCCTCAGTCATTTGGCCAACAACCATCTCCTTTCTAGGGGCAGACAAACTCTCAAAAGTTTCATGGTATAACTTGAGTTCCCTCAGAATTAGGATTTATCCATTGCCTTTTTGAGACAAGAGCTCACACTGTAGTATAGACAAGTCTTAAACTTTAGATAATTCTTTTGCCTCAGTCTCTCAAATGTTGAGATTCTAGTTGTGAGCCATGATACCTAGACTGTGTTTTGTTGCTGTTGTTTTTTTTTTTTTTTTTTTTTAATTGTCCTTTCTGTTTTAGGAACTATTTTGAGAGGGGAGGCACTTTTCCCAGACATCCTGACGTACACACTTGGTGAGGACAGTAAGAACCCAACGGGCCCAATTCAAGACTTCTGTGACTTCTCTGCTAGCCTAATCCATTGAGATTCCCAGCTAACTCTCCTTCATTGTTTTCTCACTTTTGATTAGTCAGAGACAGATTGAGTGGCTGGTTCTCCTAGTTTTGGCCCAAGCTGTACATGGATCTACTTTATATATTTATATTGTTTTTCTTTCTGTGCAAGTAAGGGAGTGGTCAGACTCAAACCCAGGTCCTGATGACCAAGGGCCTCTAGGAACAATGGAACTTGTAGGAAACTGGAGAAAGCTTTGCTACGCAATGGCTAAGCCCACTTCCTCTTCACGGTAGACAAAGCCACTCAAACAACTCTGCCAAGATCTTCAAGATTAGTCACCCCACCCAGAAGTTCAGTACATCCAATTAACTCCCTCAAGTTCTTCCACACCCTTATATTTCATCAACTATTGGGGCACAGATGTTATCATGGGTAGAATTAACTCAGAATAGAAAGTAGGAGGGTCATAAGTTCAAGTTTATCCTTGTATATGTTTCAAAGTTTGAAGTCACCCTGAGCTACTTTCTTTCTCTCTCTCTCTCTCTCTCTCTCTCTCTCTCTCTCTCTCTCTCTCTCTCTCTCTCCCCTCTCCCCTCTCCCCTCTCCCCTCTCCCCTCTCCCCTCTCCCCTCTCCCCTCTCCCCTCTCCCCTCTCCCCTCTCCCCTCTCCCCTCTCCCCTCTCCCCTCTCCCCTCTCCCCTCTCTCCTCTCTCCTCTCTCCTCTCTCCTCTCTCCTCTCTCTTTCTCTCTCATGCACACACACACAAAACTATCATAATAACATGCTAGTAACATAGCCAATGTGGAAACTTATGGTTTCTTTGGAAAGTCAGTTGTGTCGAATGGTGTTCTACTCAGGCAAACACATGAAGCAACGTTTCCCTGAAGCAAACACAGTGAAAGGATGATTTGTTAAAACAAGCTCATGAAAGGACACTTGATGAAGGAGTCTTCACTAATGGACAAACATGTATTGGTTCTCCTTACATTGTATAGCTGAGCTCTATTTGTTGTGACTCTATAGACAGAAACTCACCAAAAGACTTCTAGTGGTGATCTGGCTGTTTCTTGCTGCGTCCATGGATTCCGGGCAACTGGCAGAGTGATGTCAGCTGATACAGTCTCATGTGGAGTTTTTGCTAAGACAGAGTACTGAAGAAAGACACATGGTGAGGCAAGACCCATGGAGGACATGTGATTTTTGGAGGGAGTATAAATAGGACTCAATGGACAGTTATGGAGGCTTGCTTGCATAGCTAGCTTTGCAACACTTTGTTGGTCTCATGTCTTCAGGCACCACAGAGAACATCTCCTAGCATTCCAGTAGGCTCTGGTCACTCCTGCTGAAATCATGTGGATTCAGGAGTGGCCTGGGTGTTTCTGTTGGACCATACCACTGCTACTGATTCGTGTATGCTATTCCTACACTACAGAACTTGAATGCTGGTGTATTAGTGAAGTGTTTGTGAATGGATCAAACTACCACTGATGGTTTCCTGACAATGCAGATAGGATTTCCAAAAACGAACAATTTCTAAACAGGTCCCCTTCCCCCGTATCCTAATTTTTTTTGCTTTTCTACTACCTCTGACAGGTAGTGGGCTAGACGGGAGGTAAAAGCATTTAAGAACCATTATTAAAATTAGGCTGGAGAAAATTTTAAGCAAAAACCTAGCATTAGATATGATACAGCATTAGTGAGAGGTGGGTTTCTGCTTCATATCTACAACTGCAACAGTATTTAGGAGTCTAAAAGGCAGAGGATTGTCATGAATTTGAGGCCAGTTTTGGATCAAGAGAGACTGTCTCAAACCATACAAATGACCTCTAAGTAAGCAAACAAATGGGAGAAGCATGGTTCAGGTGCGGAGCACAGTAGCATCTTTCCCATCAGGTGCAGAGCAGGCCAGAATCTTGCCCACCAGCCAGTATTTATTACTTGGCAATTTTACGAATCACCTTCACAACGTCTGGAGAAAAGGCAGAACCAGCTGTTGTTAAACTGTGGTAAGAGAAAAGAAGTGTTAAGCCTGTTTGTCACGACATTTATTATAAAACTGGGTTAAGGTTTTTAATAGCAATCAAACATATGAAGTGAGATTTAGAGAGAGCTTAGTATTTAAACTTTAAATGTTGTTACCCTAATACAGTCTATTTTTAATTAGTATTGTTACTTAGCATACAAAATAGTGAGTCTTATCACGGCAATTTCATACATACATCTTCTTTTGCTCATATTCATCTGCCTTATACTTTGTTTCCAATCTCCCCTCTTAGGCTGGCCCTGTTCCTTATTTTTTCTTTCATGTCATACATACTGCAAATATATATATATATATATATATATATATATATATATATATCCTCTCTTCTCTAACTACCAAACTTGATGCCTTCTCTGTTTTAATCTCATAAATCCCAACTTGTGTTGTTCATATAGTCTTATAATATTTCTATATATGTGCACACATTATATTTTAGGAAGCTCCTATAGGAGAAGGTAGGAATTCATATAACTTTTTCAAAAGGTCTTTAGTGTTATTTTCCCCTCCCCATATTTGTTCAACTTTTCACTCCTGTTCTCCACTATAATTGAACCCTTGTATTAATACCTTTTAAGTTTAAATTAAATTAAATTTTATTTTATTTTAAAGACAGGCTCTCACTATGTAAGCCCAGGCTGGCTTGAAGTTTTCTACGAAGGCCAGGTTGACTTCAGCTCACAGAGATCCACCTGCCTGTAGCTTCCTGAGTGCTGAGATTAAAGGGAGTTTCCACTATGCTCCACCCACCATCTTTGCCAGTTCCCACTAGTAATAAACTGTAAATCATTCTTAAACTAGAGGTCTCAGCTTCAAGATCTTAAGTGCAACAGTTACATAATAATGATTAATCATGATTAAAAAAATAAAACAGTTAAAATGAAAACAGTGTTTAAGTGTTTTCAGTAACTCAATGGTTTGAACATTATTTTATGTTTTATAAAAGGAATTTGGAAGAAACATAAGAATTTGGCTATTTCAATATTACTCATAAGCTCTGGCAAAATATGTACATCTTAGTTAGGGTTTTATTGCTATGAAGAGACACCATGACTTGCCAATTCTTGTAAAGGAAAACATTTGTTTGATGCTGGCTCAAGGTTTCAGAGATTTAGTCCATTATCATCATGGCAGAAAGCATGGCAGCATGCAGGCAGACATGATGCTGGAGAAGACCTGGGAGTTCTGCATCTGGATCTGCAGGCAGCAGAAGTGTTTGTGTACCACAGTAGGCCTAGCTTAAGCATATGAGACCTCAAAGCCAGCCTCCCCAGTGACACACTTTCTTCAACAAGGCCACACCCACTCCAGCAAGGCCACTCCTCCTAATATGTCACTCTCTATGGACCAAGCATTCAAAGACATGAGGCTATGGGGACCATTTCTTTTCAAACCACCACATAGTTTTGCTTAGAACATAGGCAGCATTTTAGGGAGGCATACTTTAGTAAAAATATTAAATTCTGGTATTTTGTAAAATGGATATGACTTTAACATAGAGATCACGTTAAATGTATTAGACATGCTTCAAAATATTGCTACAAACATGTACACCATATGATGCTTTATTTAACGTTTGGTTTAAGAAACCTGTCTTCTTGGGTATCATGGTGAAAAAAATATCATACATGAGAGTCGACCAAGGTAAGTATTAAGCATCCAAGTGATAAACGGTAGTTTAACTAATCACATCACCAGCTACTAAATATGCACATTTTATTCTTCTGTTTAGTGCAAGTAGAAAATAAAACTAAAATACATTGATATATTTAAATATCTGTTTGATTCAATTGAATTACTATAGGAATAACATCCTTAGAATTTCTCACACTAATAGACTGAAGGAACTAATGGAACTGAGAAATAAGATATGATCTGTATAAGTAGGAACACTGACAGCTTTGTAAGTATGAAGTTAGAACTGAATGTATGTTTTTATTTCTTAGTAGGTCAGCAGAAAAATATCTATGTGATTGATTTTGCTTATTTTTCTACAGGTTGTATGTAAACTATAAGGAATGTGCACCTGTGTGTGTGTGTGTGTGTGTGTGTGTGTGTGTGTGTGTGTGTGTATTTCATCTTCAGAAATAAATATTTTGAGATATATTTGTTTTATATACCAAGTATAATTGACTGCGGAATATTGAGGAGTTACAGAAACCCTTGTGATATCTTTATCTGACTCTTCTTGTGCTTCAGTACACCTTACCATGTGACTTAGGATTTCATTCTAAACACAGAAATGATGGGCTTGACCAAATTATCTCTTTACATTCTCAAAATTCAGGCAAAATATCAATATGAATTTAATTTATTGTTGTTTGTTTTCAGTTTGTTTCACATCAAGAAATAAAAATCAAGTCATGCGGAGTTGCTACCTGATTAGTTTGGTCCTCAGATCAACAACACACACACAAATTAAATCTCTCTCGGTGTGGTGATTCATATGCCAGTTTTGAGAACGCTGATCCAGGAGGATCTCAATTAAAGGCTGGTCTGGGCTACAAATGGAGACTGTCCCCAAAACTCAGGAGCTGGGGATGTTCTTTAATGTGTTTCTATTGAAATCATGACCACTAAGATATGTATCAAGTGCTACCTTCTCCCAAGAGTATTTCCTGATGTGCACATTTGGAGATTATTATCTTAAAATTCAGTCCACACAGCTCTCATACCACTTAAATGTTTCTCTGTTGTTGAGCATTTGGTGACTGCCAGGAGGGCATGGAAGTGGGACAAAACTACTTATTTAAAGTGGGAGGGAAATTTTCCACTTCTGTGGAATATTCTGTATCCAGAGACTGGATAGAGAGAAAGCTGAAAGGGGACACAGATTTTTTTTTTTTAATGCCAGAAGACTGCAATATTCTGAAGTGTTCTTAAAGAATGCTTTAGAGAGGACCCACTGGTAATGGTCACTTTAAGGAGGGAGTGACATTCAGAATTAGGAGCTTTCAGGATGAAAACTTTTCTGCAAGACCCTGAGCTCAGATGGAGCAAACCCTAGCAATGTGATCCATTTCTTCCTAGGAAGCAGATTTTCAATAATGGAACATGATGAAGAAATACAAATGAAGCTTCCTAGTTCTGTGAGATTATAACACAGTATTTTGAGAGTACAATGTGTGTATTTGGGCCATGAAACTTTAATGTGCATAACAATCACTTGGAGTTCTTATGAAAACTCCTGCTTTCTGGGATTCAACTTTAGGGAATTTATAAGACTAATTGTTACAAAAACATCCACGAAGCTATAGTTTAGTACATATGTTATGAAATAAGGAAGCTGGTGGTTATAGATCAGAGTTTAACCCTGATTGGGGATCAGAACAGTAACAATAAAAGGAAACATTGACTCTCTACTTCCCATTTACTTGATACTGTACAAGAATGCATTCATTATCTGCTTCCTCTAATACCCTAAGATGAGTGATTGGTATCAATTTTCTAGAGAACCAGAAGTGGAGAGATTAAACATTACAGTGTTTGTATAGGGCACAGTCAGGGTATGAACCAAGATGATCTGACTTCAGAATCATCCGAATATCGTGGAGAAAACCAGGATATTAAAAGCTGTAGCTTTTGTCTTTTCCTCTTGTCTTCCTCTTTTCAAAAGTTTCAACTGATTGGGACCAGTGCCACATTTAACAAGATTGCCTGATTAAATTTACTCCAGTAAAAAATTTCATTCCTAAGTAGAGAAAGACCAGCTGGAACATAATCAGCCATCATAGTGGGATGCCCTAGATATGAAGATGCCCATCCTACCAAGAATAATACATATGCACATAGCAGTAATTCCAAAATAAATATAGAAAACTTCCACAGCATGTGTTATTATAACCATTTAAGCAAAAACATAAGAACTTTAAAGTGGGACATTATCATTGCCTTGAACACTTTTTTTTCCCACTCTGTCTGAAAATTGACATCTCAAAATAAATTCATGATCTTGAAGCCTAAGCACTAATTGTCTAAAGGAATGGTCTGTAATAAAACATAATCATAGTCAGATTTAGCTTTCTTCTTTCCAACTGTCTCTTGACCCAAACTGCTGTATTGTCTCAATAGACAAGACACCTCCATCCTCCATCTCCTATGACACTGGAAGCAGAGGTAACTTACACTTGATAAAAACGAATGAGAAATCATAAGTTATGGGTTATATTCAAAGTTCAGTGAGCTTACTATATATACTAATTCTGTGCATACAGAGACATTGGCTTAACGATCAGGTTGGTGACAGAGCTCAGTTGGTAGAGTGCTGGTCTAGCCTGCATCATATCAACCAAGAATAATGGCTGTTACACCACGAGTCCCTAAGTAAAGACAGAAGGTCACTCAAGGTCATTCTTGGCCCAGCAATTTGAAGGACAGTTTGAGCTAGAGTTTCAAGGGACAGAGAAGATATTAATAGATATTTTCTCCACAAAACTTCAGATAAAATAAAGCATTTTCATGTGTGGGATTAGGAGTTAATGTCTGCCATTAGTTACAGTTTCTTTCTTTCCTTTTCCTTAAAAATATAGTAGGTTCTTATGGGGTCGCCCTGTTCCCGACTAGGCAAGACCTGAGGCCAAGAGCAGAGGCGTTGCTCTCTCTGCTGCTCAGCTCTAATCAGCCAGAAGCACCGGCCCTGGCACTCACAAGTTGCCAGTGTGGGAGATGGCTCTACAAATTTACCATGCAGTCTCCACAAAGCTTGGCTGAACCCCAGACAATATCCTCCATCCACGGGGTAACCGGTAGAAATGAGACTCTAATGCTCAAAGATTATCCAAAGGCTTTATATATTTGGTAATGCTCAATTAACAAGATGCCCACACATTTAGAGGTGTTACTCAATACCTAACCTAGATATTACAACTACCTTAGACTGATAGAGACACGCAGACATCCTCCGCCATCTTCTCCTCCAGTCCTCTTCCTCTGCTAGCTCTTCCTCTTCCTTCTCCTCGCTCCATCCACATTAGCTCCTCCCAAATTACCGAGTTTTATTGTAAAATTTAAGGTCCGGGGAGGAATATCCAGCTACAGGTATCCATTATGATAGGGCTTGTTCTTAAAGATGATGGCTGAGAAAAACATGGTGGCAGTCTGCTTTTTCTTTCAACTGAAAAGCCATGATTTGCTTTCCTATGAACAGTCTTCTTTCATGGAATAACACTTCTCTTCTGCTAGAGAAGTTACTTAGAGAAACATTCTTTTAATTTCAGACTAAATGATGGTTTGTCAAATTATTGGTTTCTCCCCAGACTATAGTAGATGATTTTTTGTTTAAACTTTACTCAGAATCACCTACGACCCAACACTGTGCTAAACAACAAGCAGAACACTGCTGTGGCCACTAATTTGCTTTTTCCTCCCACCTGTATACTCTTTGCAGCATGCACCCTTTTGTAGCTTTAAGGAGCTAACTCCTTAAACAACTCCAACTTAGAGCCTGCTTAGTCCTGTTAATACTATTATTGTAAAACAAGAAGACATCTAAGCTTAGTTTTTGCAAAATCCTCTTCATACTGACCTCAGGGGGCCCTAACACAAAACTTCAAATTCTTTGGTTTCTTATAAAACAACAATAATAAATCAACAACAGAAAAACAAAACTAGAAACAAAACAACAGCAACAAAACTCATCTGCAAACAAATGTTTGCGTGACTGACCATGCAAGTTTGATCCCTGGAACCCATGTGAATCAGCTAAATGTTGTGGCGAGCATCTGATTTTTCATGCTCCTGTATTAAAACGGGAGGCAGAGACTGGAGAATCCACAGGAATCTGTCAGGCCTACAGCCTTGAGAATACATTGTGGCCGAGACATGAACAATTCCACTTTAGTACACAGGAAGGAGAAAATTAACTCCCCAATGTGATCTTCAGTATTTACATGTGTGGCAAAGCATGTGTGTATATCCACTCTCACACACATCATACATATTACACGAATTACACACACACAGAGAGAGAGAGAGAGAGAGAGAGAGAGAGAGAGAGAGAGATAGAGAGAAGAGAGAGAGAGAGAAGAGAGAGAGGAGAAGAGAAGAGAGAGAGAATAAATACAAATTCAAAGTTTGAATAAATAATAAATTCGTCTTTGACCAGATCCCATCTTTGGTCTTCTATTAATTCAAACTTTAGAGGCATCTTTTAGTTTTTCATTTGCCACTCATGTATCCAAGTATTTTTGATAACCATATCCTTCCATTTAAATTCCATCTCAACTCTGCCCTCTTTTTGAATACTTCTTTTTGTACAGAACCCAAGTACCAACTTCCCCAAGAAGCTTCAATAATTTTCATAATTTTAAAGAAAAACTTTATTTTGGCTTACATTCTCAAAGAAAGAGTCTAGCATGGTAGGGAAATAAGGTGGCAGTTTACTGGTGCAGGAAACTGAGAGAGAGATAAAGATGGATAGATAGATAGATAGATAGATAGATAGATAGATAGATGATAGACAATAGATGATAGATGACAGATAGATAGTAGACTGATAGATGATAGGTTATAGATAGGTGATATATGTATATACATACATAGATAATAGATATATAGATACATAGAGAGACAGATGATAGATAGGTAGAAGATAGATGGGTAGATGATAGGTGATAAATACATAGATAGATGTATTTATAGATAGATAGATAAATACATAGATAGATGTATTTATAGATAGATAGATAAATACATAGATGATAGATAGATGATAGATAAATGATAGATGAACAAATAGAAAGTAGATGATAAAGGATGATATGTACATAGATACATAAATGGATACATGATAGATACATAGATACAGACAAATAGACAGACAGATAGATGATAGAAAGATAAATAGATGGATAGATAAACACTGGAGAAGAGACAGAGGAGAAGAGACAAGGGGGGAATAGAGATAGAGATGATAGATAGATAGATAGATAGATAGATAGATAGATAGATAGATAGGCAGAGGTGAAGAGAGACTATTAACCTTCTAAGTTGGCCCTTAGTAATGTCTTTCTTTCAGTGAGGCTCTATTCCTAAAGATCTCAGTACTTGCACCATTAATGGACACCAAGTTTTAAGTACTTGATCTCGTGAGGGACATTTTATAGAACCAAGTTCCTATTATCATAAAGAGGCTTTCTCAATTTATACCTTATGACAGTTTCCTCCCTAGATTTTCCCAAATTATCATCTGTGGCTCCAGTACAGTACTTAGCAAAGCATACAGCAGCTGCAATTAGTCTTTCTGGAATGTTTTCAGAAACTATAAAGTCTTTTGAAGACAGGTGCTTGAATATTCTGTTTCTAGCATGACATCTCTCAAGGACATTAAGACATTTTTCTGTTGTTGTTTTTGTTGCTTCATACCTGCTTCTGATGTGCAAATTCACTTAGCATTTATGTCTTATAAACCTTATATTTAGATTATTCACTGACATTTATGTCTACCTAATGCAGGCCCCTACCTTTTAAACCCATATAACTCCAGCTGGTTAACACCAATGACTGTCTCATTTCTTCAAAGATAACTGTTTTCAGCTGTTAGTATTATGTAATTATGAAAATGTAAAGCAAAAAATATTCTAAATTAATCATGGGCAATTTTTTTTATGCTTACTTTCTTTGTATCTTGGCTTCATGGTAGGTTGATTGTTACTAATTGAAAAAGATTAAAATAATGTGGATAATCTACAAATAGTTCGAGTTGCTCTGAATATTCCAGAATTAGCTACTTAACACTAGTAAACCTCCATTTATAGTGTCACAAAGTATTTTAAGCTCCCATTGGTAAAGATAGTTCCTATTTATTTAGGCTCAAGATACAAAGTGAAGTCCAACTAGATCCTAGCATTACATTTAGTCTGCATAAGTATGGCCTCAAACACTTAAAGACCTACATCACTGAGTCAAACTCCATCAAGATTTTCTACCAAACTCATCTATGGCTGGTAATGAGAATCACTTAGACATTGTGTTAAACTTGCACATTCTTTGGAACTATACCAAGTCTACCAAACCCCTTTCTGAACATGTAGAGGTCAGTATGTACAGCTTTCTAGCAGCTATTATGATCACCACTACCCCAACTAGATCTCCATTGCTACAGAGGAGAAAAGAATACTATGTGGTGTCTCAGAAATAAGAAAAAGAGTATAAAAATAAAAAAATAACATTGTTTGTACAAACTGAATCATGAGGATCAATGTTGTTTATTAACCAACCATTAAATAAAAGTATTTCATTAATAGGTTTTAAAATAAATGATAGAGGGAAGGAGAGAAGGATGGAGGAAGAATAGAAGGTGAGAGGGAGGCAGTGGAGGGTTAAAAATAAAGACCTACCTTCCTTCCTTCCTTCCTTCCTTCCTTCCTTCCTTCCTTCCTTCCTTCCTTCCTTCCTTCCTTCCTTCCTCTCTCCTTTATGATTCTTTTCAGATAGGATTTCTCTGTGTAGCCCTGGATGTCCTGGAACTAGCTCTGTAGAGCACGTTGGTCTCAAACTCAGAGATCCATTTGCCTGTGCCTCCTGAGTACTGGGTTTAAAGTTGTGTATTATCACTGCCTGGCTTAGTTTACTTTTTTCCCTATTAAGTTATACTTCTCATTGAAAAAATTTTACTTAGCACTACAGGTAGAATTTTTTTTAAAGCTCTTTTCTTTAACTTAAAAAATAATTATGACAGATTAGTTTCTTCCTCAAAGTTTGTATATGTAGGTTCCTTGAAATGATGTTCTGTTTCCAACTTTTGCTTCATTTTCTGGCATCTATTTATATTCTCTAAATAAATTATCAGCATGCAAATCTCCTGGTATTTATTTATTTATTTATTTACTACCAGTGTAAGAAGCCTTTCTTGACCTCATGCATTTCTTAAGCTATTTCCCCTTCTCTTCTTTACAGGAAAACTCAATTGGATATTTGTCAGATCTACTTTAAATGTTTCCTCTCTATCCATTCTTCCTTTAATTCTGTTGCTCCACCAGGATGCTTCTCTCTAGACCAAAGGCAATTTCCATGTTGATGAATAAATGCTCCATTTTCAGCCCTACTTCTGTATTATGTGTCAGCAGCATTGGGCTGAGCACAGGTAACAACATAGTGTACTGAATATTTTTTAATCTTGATTTTTAGGATATGTACTTTCGTTATCTTCTTCTTTATTTATAGCTGCTTGTTCTCAGTGCCCAACTAAAGCATAGCTATAAATGCTAAGCTGTAGGGTGACTGTTGGTTGGGTGCATTGTATTGCCTATATTGGCAGACCTCAATGGTCTCACAGACTCAAGAGTCTAAGTGCTGCCTATATTCTGAATATTTCTAAAGTCATATTTACAACTGGGACCTCTTTTCTGAGCACATGACTTATTCACTGAATTAACCACTTGGAACTTTACAAAGGCCACTGTAGATATTAAATGGAACAATGCTCACACCATGCTACCTTACATCTTTCACCTCCAACCCACTTTTAGCATAGCTTTCACCTTCTCTGAAACTGCAGTCGCTTTTGATATTTTGTAAACACTTTGGAGTTCATCCTTCTTTCTCACGCCTAACTATATTCCATTACCAACTGTTCTTGGCTTTTTCTGCAAATGCATTAGATTCTGACAGCTTCTCTTGTCCACAGCTTCTGGCCTAGTTTAGTCCTGAATCATTTCTCACTTGAACTAGGACAATGGCTTCTTAATGTTTCTCGATACTTTTTTGTTTTTCTTTCTCTGCAATTGTGCCCAGTGAGAAAGAAGGAGAACAACAGAAATTCCCTCTTTTTGATACAGGGTCTATGAGGTTCAGGTTAAATCTGAACTCATGATTCTCTTACCTCAGCATGTTGAGCGCTTGTGCAACAAGTCTGTACTACCATGCCTCTTGAGCAGTTTAAAATGCTCTTAACTTTCGTTCCCCAAACCATCCAATGATTTTATATTTCACCAAGCATAACGAATGAAAAACATCACAGGACAATACAAAATCCAAAGGACTGTATGATGTCACGTGTGGGAACACATACATCGACATGTTTCTTAGAAAGGTACCTGATAATCTCATAATTTCAGACAAGAAACCTTCGAGTAGCAGCTTTTGTTCTAGATTAGGTTAGTATACAGTAACTCACTTCTCTGACTTAGGTTTTTGTGCAAGGTGTCAACTGGCACAGTCTGATAGGAAGGATCAAGTTGTGGGTGATCCTTTCCAATACATCAAATGTGGTTGTTGCAAGTCTCTTTTTTGTGGAACCTTCATGGCAGATGCCGTCTGCCACATTGTAAGTGGATCTACACAGATACCCATGAGATGAATTGGGTCCTCCATTGAATAACCGGGATGCAACTAGAGACTTCCAACAACTATTTGAGAAGTGACCTTTACTTGGAGCATTTCCCTGAGTCCAGACCATCAACACCACTCGAGAGCGTGTGTTCAATTAAAACATTAAGACCAGGGGATGGGCAACTTCTAGAGCCATAATAAAAGTACTTATCACAAAATCCCTCTCTTTTCACATTACATATATAACTTTATCCCTTGTCACTTTTGACTTGATCACTGGGCTTCCATTACATTGGCTTTTTTGTGTTTCCATGGATAAGTCATGTCTTTTGTTGATATTGGGGCTAACCATGTAAAATTACTTGAAAGTCACAGCTAAATCCTAACAAATTCTCTGAAGTAAGTACATGGTAGTGGCTTCCTGCGAGCTGCACAGCAATGCATTGTCCTGAAGTCAGTAATGTATGTGAAGATGGGTTACTGTGAGTCAGTTGTTATTTAACAACATTACTATGAGTTTTCACTGTTGTGCACAAGGGCAAAGACTCGAGGAATGATTAGGATTACTTAATTTGAGGTATCGAATGTGTTGGTCAAGTTATAATTGTCTTAACAGGTCAACAGCTATCCCAGTTGTCCAAGAACATGTTCATTGCTTAAGATAAAATGTCCTGGAGGCTGCGGTGCTAGACTGATTAAAGAAGAAATAATGCATAGATATTGAAGGGCAGATTCAGATAGAATGTATAAAACACATAGCTAAACCTTTGTTTTAAAGGAGGAAAACAGAATGACTGCACAAGTTACCCAACTTAAGCTTTGCAGAAATTTGGAGCCAGGATTGCAAACAGCCTGGTGATACTTTACAAATGGCTGTCATGTGGTAATGCATGGTTGTAATCCCTGAATTTTGGATGAGATTTAGGATTTCAACACTATTCATAGCTATACAGTGAATTGGAAGTTAGCTTGGGGAACATGAGATTATGTCTCAGAAAAATAATTAAAGAAAGAAACAAATACACACATACTTTACAAATGATATTCCCAAGTTAATTTAAAAGGATGCAGGTAAAATACTCCATTATTGCAAAATCAAAATCAAAGATATGACAAAATGGTCACAATAAAACAGTAAACAATAGTTTATTTTGATAGAATATCAACAGAGGCTGAGGTCTAAAAAGAAAAAAATGTTGTCAGAATTCTATTTTGATAAGATATTTGTTCTCTCTGATGTTTCATTAGCAAGCCCTTTTAAAGGTTGCTTATGTTAGCACACACTTCTTTAGACAAAGATCAGGCTTTATGGGTTCCAGCGAACTTCATAGATGCTTCATAAATATTAGATAATCAATTTCAACTCAGCAAACAATGACAGGATCTTCAAGCAAAGCCCTACACTTTCCCGATCATGACATTATGTACAGATAAATGCATCCTAAAAAAAATTGATTTAGTAGTATGTTTATTTAAAGTACTTTTTAAAATTAATTTACAATCTCTCACAAAACAGGCATGGCTCATATTATAGGTAATCACATTTTCTAATGAAATATCAACATAATTTTTGAGTACTTTAATTAACAGCATAAGTATCAAATGTTAAGGGTGAATATTTAAAAAGAAGCAATTTTATCCCATTTTTAAAGGTCCAGACCTTTAAATTTTTCTTATTAAAAATGTTACTGTAAGTTGGATTATTAAGGCAAACAGTCCCAATTGCTATGCATTACACAAATAGCACGGATTTTAATATATTAATAGGTAGAGGTCATGGTTTTATTTAATGTATCTAATGCTAGCTAATCATATTGTGCGTCCTTTTTACTCAACAGTGTTTACATGACATTTAAAAATTAAATGGAAAGAAATGCATTTAAATGTGTACTACACATTTGAAATTGATAGTTTATATTTGGTATAAAAGGGATAAAATTTATAGTCCTGGCTGACAATTTTATGTAACAAGGCATGAGAATGTAAAATTCCATTCAAATTCTTTTCTTATCACTATTCATGGAAACAGCATTTCTCAGCCGGGAAAGCTAACAGTGATATTACATGGTGACATTATTTCAGAAGAGTTGTCTACGATGCAGAATATCTAATTTTTTCACACATGAGTAAGGATTGTATAGAACTTAGCATTTAATTTGCATTCTCTATACAGAATTCTGAAGGGCAAGGTTAAGTAATTTAGAATTGCTGTAATAACCTAAAATTAATTTTGAAATAAGAATTTAGTATTTACACATCTCTTTTGGGTCAAATCATTCCAAATAGCATTGCCAAAAGAATAGTATATCTTGATACACTAAAGACACAAACACTATTATTGCTGCTTTAGGAGAAAGGAAACTGGAGCATGGAATTGCATAAATGATTTTTCTAAGGCAATCCAAATAAAGAATAAGCACATCACACATCCACAGTTTCAGTATTTCTCAGTTTAAGTTTGATGCTTTTTTTTTTTACATATTAAAATGAGTAGAACACCGGATCACCTCACACATAAGGGAAGATGCTGGTACCTGCTGCTTTGCAACCTTATAGAATCATAGTCAGTGCAACACTGTGCACTTTAATTCACTGTCTCTGTGCATAAGGGAAATGCAATCTAGAAGGTCTAGGATAAGTCTGAGGGTACAGTGTTTGTAAACCATAAAGAATGGAAACAGCCCCAAGTGTCTGCTTTTCCGTATACACTGCTATGCCTACCGAGGTTGTTTTGAAGAGATTATATCAAATTCCCAGATCCCTTGCTTTTTTAATGCAATTAAAAAATGGCACAAAGTGTCTTGTTGCAAAAGAGTTGTTTAATGTATTTTAAATCATCCTAGAGACGGTGTTCTCATTTACCTTTTATACTTGAATAACATAATTCTATAAACCTTCTTAGCTCAGGATACTAGAATGTCTCACTCTTTTCTCTTTACCTCTGATTCTCTACTTTTTTTAAAGTTGTTTTCTGTATAATAACAAGGTTAAATTTTATTTAATTTCCTAAAATGTCACCATAATCAGAACCAACAAAATTTTTTCTGTAAAGTATCAGATAATGAATAGTTTTGAAACTGTTCACTTCTGGTGTGGTTGTTGGTATATGTTTATAGTATCAAAGCAGCTACAGTAACAGCATGCAAAAAACATGGAAGCGGCTGTAAATTCCTTTATAAAAACAGAGAGTAGGTTTGTGGGGCCTCTGACCTTGACCTAAAGCACAGTGACAACAGAATGAGAAATTAGAATCTTGATGCATGTGATGATACTTTAGCTTAGCAGTTCTCTAGTTTTAAAATAAAATCACCATCAGTGTCTGAAGTCACAGTTTTAAGATGTCTATACACTTTCCAAATTGGCAACTTATCTTTATCTTGTCTTATATTTTCCTTCTTTCCTTCTTTCCTTCTTTCTTTCTTTCCTTCTTTCTTTCTCCCTCTATTTTTTTCTTTTTATTTTTTAAAAATTTTCACTATTATCATTGGCAACATTTTTCTTAGGAGATAAAGCTAAAGATTTATGCAACATGGGGTTGAAATAGCACATCAAATGTTTTGTTTTGTTTTGTTTTGTTTTTTAAATATACAGAAGTCTTTAAAAACCTTTGATGTTGTCTTAGGCTTTCTATTGATACAAAAAAAGAACATGACCAAAAAGCAAGCTGGGGAGGAAAGGGTTTCTTCTGCTTCTACTTTCACATCTCTGTTCATCATTAAAGGAAGTCAGGACAGGAACTTAAGCAGGGCAGGAACCTAGAGACAGGAGCTGATGCAGAGGCCCCAGAGGGTGCTACTTTGTGGCTTGCTTCAAATGGCTTGCTCAGTCTGATTTCTGCTAGAACTGAGAATCATCAGCTCAGGGATGTCGGCACCCACCATGGCCTGGGAGTTCCCCCATTGATCACTAATTGAGAAAACTTCTTATGGAGGCTCCTTTCTTTCTGATGACTCTAGCTAATGTCAAGTTGACACACAAAACCAGCCAGTACAAACGTGCTTAACCTTTTCCCTTGAAATTCTCGATAAAATAGGTGTAGAGCCACAAGGCAGTCAAGATCAGAAAGAGAGAAACCTACATAAGAGGATTCTCTGTATCTGTGGAAGGCAGGCAGCGGCACCAGTAGAATTCAGATCACTGCAGGAAGCTGAGCATGAAGCTCTATAGAAAAGGGCCAGCACATACTGCAGGCTACAAAACTGGAGAGACTCAGAACATAAAGGCACCAGTTAAAAAGAGAAGTTAAGACGAAAGATATTTAAGGGCAAGGACGATAATCACCTAAAGTACACATATAAAGGATATGTGTATACACATATAAAGGATATTATCATTCTTCCTCCAATTAGACTGGCACTGCCTCAGCACTAACAACATCTTAACGGACTCTCCATAAACAGTAGGACCTTGTAACTACATCTGAATAAATGACAGGAAAAGCCATGAAAAATATGTCTTCGGTAGCTTCACACACCCTATGCCCACACAAGTGGCTCCGATTAAACCCAGTGGGCTAAAAGCCAGCCCCTACCCCACGGGGGGGGGTGGAAGCAAAAATGCCTCCAACATAGGGGAGAACAACTAAACAGAAACCCAACGAATGAGCTAATAACAAGGTAATCAAGTCTTTCTGTGCCTCACCCTCCTATTAGAATATTGGCTATAAAACTAGTGAAACCTTCATTTAAAGTGTGCAAGGTTCTAGTCAGCTTATATTTACAGGTTACTGCTGCCTTACAATAATTGACAATGCTTAGCTCACCAATCCTACCCACTAACAAGCTGGAAAGTTGATAGGAGCTAAGGATAGAATTCAGAGCAAACCTGTAAG
This sequence comes from Arvicanthis niloticus, assembly GCF_011762505.2. Classification (NCBI taxonomy): domain Eukaryota; kingdom Metazoa; phylum Chordata; class Mammalia; order Rodentia; family Muridae; genus Arvicanthis; species Arvicanthis niloticus. Next base: position 28,224,770 of record NC_047668.1, read on the forward strand.
GCAGGGAGAAAGTGATTTCGTAAGTTAATGCTGGGTAGCTGCTACCTCATATGTCCATAGTAGAAAGTTGGTCTTTTTTTTTATGCAGAACCATAACCATTTTTATAATTTATTATTTGGTAATTTTGTACATGTATATAATATATTCTGGACACATTCATCCCTCTGTGCTTTTACCCTCTTTGCTCTCCCCAATAATCATCTTTGGAGACCCTCAGTTTGGGTTTTGGTCAACTGAGATGTTTTCCTAGTCTTATTTGGATTCATGCAAACATCTGCAGTCAGCTAGCCAGTCTGGGGCTGGATGCCACCTTTCAGTGTCTGAAGACTAGTGGTGACTGTCACCTGAGTTTTGTTCCCCACGGTGAGGCTAGTTTAGGTTTCTTCTGCTTTAAGAGAGTGATAATATCATTCCAAGCTTATGTTTAAAGCACCTATAAAAATCACCTCTGAAGTGGACCCCCTAGACAAAACAAGTCACAACATCAACCCAGATTCAAAACTGTCATACATCATTGAACTGTATCCCCGCTGTTCTTGGAACACGCCATAAATACATATACACAAAGAATGAAAGAATGTGACTACAGACTACTGTTTCTGTACCCTCAAACTGTATCACATGAAGAATGTTTGATTGGAAAGAATAGGCTTGATTAATCTGTAAACTGTGACAAAGGAGCTATGATAGATACTCTTTTTGAACATTTGGACTGATAACAGCGTGCAATGACATTACATTTCTAATTTCAGGACCCTCTAAGACAAATGAAATATATGAAGAAGACTTTAAAGAGTTTAAAAGAGTTGAATTATACCCAACATAAGGAGGAAGTCTTTAAAATAATTTGTGAGATTTCCAGTCCTAGGAGGCATTAGGTATGTGTTGGAACACATTTGCTGTGGGGATTTTGAAAGGATATAAATACGGAAGGAGTTTGGGCTGCAGGGGTTATATTATGCCTTCCAATCTGGAATCTCCATGTGTCTTTACAATTGTTAGAGAGTGTAAGCCAGGGGCGAGGATCCAGTACCATGTTTGGGATGGCCTGGGAGTAAATGACTCACCTCAACTGTCAGATTATAATGAGAACAGAATAAAAGTCAGGAAGATGAGAAGCTGACAGAGATCTGAGACCCAACAAAAGGAGCAAGAGGCAGAGTCTAACAGAGGAACACCAGAGCAAGGGAAAGAAACCCAGCATCACTGATTTAGCATGGATCTCCTCAGCACTTTCTTCTACACGGAAAATGTGGTTCAACATTCGGCAAACCCATTTTACCTCACTCTTCTCTGATTCATAAATGGTTTTCACCTACAATTCTTATTTGTGAAGTTATTACTTGGTCAGAGTTATTCAGGATCCATCACCCTCCCCTTTGAGTTTTCCATCTATAATAGCATCCTAACTAGTAGATCTTTCCTGAGAGGATAAATTACTACAGCTGCGGGTTTAAAATCTACGGTTACTTCCAGCCTCCTGCATTTTTAACTGACTGTATATTCAGGCACTTCAGAGAGAAATATGACTAAGCAATCAGGCGAAGGCTGCATTACCTAATCCAACAACACATTAGTGGCAGGATAAAAACAAAATCTAGGCCAAATAACCAAGGTAGACCATTCTCAGGGGACTCTTTCTCCTCTTCCCCTCTTTACTTAGCTTTTACCTGGGGCTAACTCAAGTCTGATGATAAAAGTTCTTTATAAAGAGACATGTACATTTCTCTGAATATTTCCCTGATGTCAGAAAAACAAGAACTTTGTATGCTAAGTTTAGCAGATAGAAGTCTACAAAGAGAATAAAAATTCCAACTGAAAACTAAAGATTAATTTTTAATGGCATTTTCAATTGGAGTCATACAGACCACAGGTAATCAGGTTCAACAAAAGAGATAAATTCAGTCAGTACAAATAGGAGAACTTGGGATCAAATAGGTCCCCACTAGAATTTTTTATTCTGGCACCTAGGACTCTATATGTGCATGTCCCTGTTCCTGTCATCACGATGCCCACCCACATCTGTCAATGGGCCTGGCCACTGAGCCTGTAAAAGGGTGAGTAATGGGTCCAGCATGTGCTGTGGATCGTCTATGATGGCATGAAAATGAACAAGCTGGACAAAGCACTGTTGCCCTTCCAGGTTAAGAATAGGCCCAGGAACACTTCATTGGATGATCTTGATCCAGAGAAACTCTACAGCCTGTTCCTTACACTCCCAGATGTTCCTAGCAGGAAGGACCCCAAATTCAGAGAGTAGTACCATATTTTGGTGGTAAACATGAAGGGCAATTATAACAGTGGCACGTTCCTCTCAGATTATGTGGGCTCTGGGCCTCCCAGTGGTACAGGCCTTCACCACTACATCTGGCTAGTGTATGAGCAGGACAAGCCACTAAACTGTGATGACCCACCCCATCCTCAGCAACAGGTCTAGAGATCACAGCAGCAAGTTCAAGGTGCTAGCCTTCAGCCAAAAGTTGTCACCCAGGAGTCCTAGACAGGCACGTATTAGCAGACACAGTGAGATGACTGGCCCAAACTTATGAGCATGTGTCTGGGAAGTAGGAACCAGCAGTTCTGAGGATCTCCCACAGTATTATCAAATTGTTTAAAGCATGCTATTTCTCCCCTTCTTCCTAAATCCTCAGAGGAATTCCCAAGCTGTGCTAGGATAGAGGTTTAGCGTGTCTTGCTGCCCATTCTTAGGATTCTAGCTTGTCACATCCCAGTTTGTGTTTGATTGAATTGAGGCTCCATCTTAAGAAATGCCTGGTATTCTGATGGAGTCATTATATTGTTGGTTTAAACAGACCATCTTTGAAAAAGAAGTCATTTGCCAGGACCAAGTCCACAGGAGAGAGGGCCAGGGCTAGTGTTGTCTGTAAGTTGTTTAACAAGGAGATTCGGTCCAGAACCAGGTGCAGTGGCATCTTTTGAGGTGTGATTTTAGGGTCCTGTCCTCCAGTGTTCCAACTGAAACATCTCAAGACTTCCAGCTCAGCTAAGACCTGACAGTCCGGCTCAGTCAGGTGCTTGCACAGATGTTAATGCCCTATACCTCTAAAGAACAGGGCTACTGGGTGGATGGGTGGCCATGGAGAGAGACCCTGCTAAGCCCATTGTTTCTCAGTGAGCAAAAGTAACTGCGGTTGTTGGGTGTGTTTAATTGTCAAATGAAAATAAACGATACTTGGTTAGAACAAAAATAAAGAATTTCTTCTGCAATAAAGTATAGAATAGGATATAGCATGAATTGAGACAGTTGGGGTAACAAGGAAGCCATTGTTGGTTCTTGGGAACATGGATTTGTTGACTCTCAGGCATTTCTCAGACTCCACTAAGCCATGATGCAACAATCTCCATGGACAGTTCTGTCTGTCTGGTTTTTTGTTTTGTTTTGTTTTTTTGTTTATTTGTTTGTTTTCTATCTGGAGATTCTTAGCATTTCAAAGTTAGCTTGATTTTCTTGAGGAATTTTTGCTAGTAGAGATGTCTACTCTCAGATAATCCTGGAAGTATCTCTCCATTCTCGCTAGGCTTTCTAAGGAATTCACACTCTTATCTCCAAGTTACTTTAGAATTTTATGATGACAATATGTGGATGGAAAAATGCTAGGTTTTGGAAAATCACAAACATCTCTTTCAGGATGATTACTCAATTTCATGTCTAGTTTCCCTGAATCTTGGTAATTATCTTTAGTTACTAACTGTCAGAATCCCAATATCTTATTTACACTCAGAAAATTGAATATAATATTCAAAGTTAAGTAAAATAATTACACTTGAACACTTCCTAACTTGTACAACTTTCAGATATCAGTATGTAAGTCTTTTTCTGTTATGTGAGCAATCCAGGCTTTAAATACTGCATAACGTTTGCCAAGAACAACTCTCACTTATCAGAAATTGTTATTTGCATTGTTCTATTATTTTATGTAGTATTAGTACAGACCAACTATCTACAGTCAAAACAATGTATTGAAACTATATCAGTTAATCCCTATATTCTTTTTCTTACCTCATACCTTAAATACAATGACTTGACTTTTCAAAGGGAACCAGAATTTTGAAATTTAATTGTATTTACCTGACTTCAATTTTTCCTCCCACCAATCCTCCCAGTCCCCTGCATCCCTTGTCCTCCAGATCCACTGCTTCTCCATTTTTCTTCTGCAAAAAGCAAGCCTCCTAGTGATACCAAGCTTACATGGACTAGGCAGCAGACTGTACTGGTGCTCACACAACACTAATGCAAAACAGGTATTTCACTGTTGTTTATGCCCTTCTTAATACAATATAGTATCTAAGGCTATCATTCTACGGTCAAGCAGCCTGAAAATAAATCCTGTCTTTAATACCTGGCCTCCCGAATGGTCTAGACTGCTGAGGTCTGGTCTGTTGCTATATATTGTACTGCTAAATTCTGTTCCAGAAGGTCTAGGCTTCTGAGCCAATTCTCACATTTCTTAGCTTTTGTTGTGCAAATCTTGTTCCTTAATTGAAAACTATTAGTTAAATAAAAATGGCGCGGCATCAAGTGTCTACCAGATTAGGTGTATCCTCTTCCACTGAGGCTAGACAAGACAGTCCTCTGATACATATGTGCCTGGGGCCACTGGCCAGCTCTGTATGCTTTTGGTTTGGTGGCTTAGTCTCTAGACACTTTCAGGGATCCAGGTTTGTTGACACAGTTGTTCTTCCTATGGGGTTGCTATCCCCTTTCAGCTCCTTCAGTCCTCCTAACTCTGCCATAGGAGTCCCCAACCTCAGTCCAAAGCAGGGGCAGGGGAGAGCACCCTCTCAGAAGCAAAGAGAAGGGGAGATGGGGTGAGGAACTCTAGGAGGGGGAACGAGAAAGGGCAACATTTGGAATGTAAATAAATAAAATAATTAAAACAAAAACAAACAAACAAACAAACAAACAAAAAGACTAGCCACAAACTCTCATATGCAGGCTGGAGGAGGCAACCAACCCATTAGGAGGAAAAATGTCCTAAGAGCAGGCAAAATCAGAGACACCCTCACTTTTTCTGTTAGAAATCTCACAAACAACCCAAGCTAAACAACCACAACATGTACACAGAGCACCTAATGTAGATCCACACAGGCTCTGTGACTGCGGTTTCAGGCTCTGTGAGCTGTTATAAGTCCTGCTTAGTTGATTCTGTGGGGCACAGTGTCTGGCTCCTAAAGTCCATTTTACCCTTCTTTCACAGAGTTCTCCTTTCTCCATCTAATGGTTGGGTGTGGGTCTCTGCATCTGCTTCTATCAGCTTAGCCGAGTGAACTATCTCAGTTGCCTAGGCTGCACCTTCTACAAATGTCATGGCCTCCCAAAACACTATCATCTGAAGAAATAAGCACGTAGATCACCGGCCTGTGGGGGACAGTTCAGATTCAAACACCAAGGAATATGATGAATCTGGAATTCCCACATTCCTAGTAGTATTTACCTATTCTGTCTAGGGTTTGTAAAGAATCCATATTCCTATTTCCATGTTACTCTAGTACTCTAGAATTTTATGATGACAACATTTGGATGAAAAAAAAACTAACTTTTCCTTTTTTTTTTTTTTTTTTTGCCTTAGGAGGTTTTGGAAAATCACATCTTTTTCCAGAGTTGTTACTGAGTTTCCCTTCTAGCTTTGCTAGGCCTTGATTTTTATCCTTAGTTGCTTACACCCTGAATCTTATTCACATCCAGAAAATTAAATGCAATATTGAATCTTCCTTGCTTTTTTAACTCTCCGAGGATGGGGGGGAAGTCATATGATTAGTATTCTGTCTGTCTTCTTTCTCCACCTCCTCTGTCACTGATGACTGATCCTTGGACTCATACATGTAAGTTTGTTTTTTATTCTGAGCTACACTCTCAACCAGGCAAGTGTTTTACTGTCACTGAATCACACCCCAACTCCTGTCTTAGTATTTTAAGAAAAATACATCTTACTAAGCATAGTCACCATGCTGCCCCATGGGTTTTAAACACTCATTCTTTGGTCTAACTGATACGTGTGGCCCTTTGGTTAGTCTCTCCACTGTTCCCCACTCATCTCTTTACTTCTTGTTAGCCACTGTATTCTTTGTTTCAGAGTTTAACTTTCTTAAGTTCTACACGTGAATGGAGTCTTGTGGCATTTGAAGTTCAGTGCCTGGTTGCCTTCACTTTGCAGTGTGTTCTCTCGCTTCATGCATGCTATAGAAAAGGCAGCATTTCTTTCTTCCTTAAGAATGAACAGCATTTTACTACACGTACATACCACATTTTCTACTTTCACCTTTGTCCCTGTGGAGATTTTTGTGTCTTGTCTAGTGTGAATAGTGGTGAAACAAACATTGGCTTGTAGGTGTCTCCTAACACACTGATGTTACGTTCTTCGGCTGTATCTACCACATAGCTCAATCATATGGTTATTATATGCATTTTAGAAGAACCCCCATACTGTTTTGTGTTCTAAGCAACAATATGCAAAGGTTTCCTTTGCCACAGATAGGCCAACATTTATAACCTGTTCTCTTTTTGAATTTAGCTAATGAAACACCTATGAGGCACCAATGAGATAGGAGCACATTGTAGATTTGATTTGCATTTTCCTGATGATTACTGATGTTGAGACTTTTTCAGATGAATGCTATCTACCCATTTGTATGACTTTATTTCCCACATGTTTTTAAGGTCACTGACCTAATTTCACTGAGATATTTATTTTGCTACTGAGTTTCTTGAGGTCTCAGTTTATTCTGGGGTAACAACAGTTTATTGGTTGTTTTAATAAATTATCTGCCCAAATATTTCTTTTCTTAGTGTTATTAATAAATTCTGTTGGTCTGATTTGTTCTTGAAGTCACCATAATATAAGTGTGTCTCTTAAAAAGACATTGGAATGCAGTTTCAAAGACAAAAAGTGAACCATTAGGTTCTTTCAAAAGTTAAAGAATGTCATTCCTTAGAAAATCTATTCACAAATATTATACTATAGCTACTTATTTAGGGGATATAATAGTAGGTTGAAAACCAGGACATATTATGTTGCTATGTGTTTATGATACTAATTATTTTGACCTATAAAAGGAAGACTATGAAGATTAAGTATTTAGAGTTTAGGAGTAAAATAAAATTGAAAACTAGGGCATCATGAGAGTTTAGTCATAGTCTAGTTTCCCCTCAATGATTTTACCTGATGGTTGCTATGTTATGAGCTTCCCAAGGACAAAATGAAGTTATTGTCACTTTTCATCCTTAAAAAAGTGTGAGAAATGATCAATGCCCATTCATTGGATGTAAAACGGCCCTGGTGTGTGTGTGTGTGTGTGTGTGTGTGTGTGTGTGTATGTGTGTGTGTGTGTGTGTGTATGTGTGTGTATGCGTGTGTGTGTGGATGGATGGGTGTGTGAGAGAATGGAATTGTAATGCAAAATACACTTGAAATGGGACCAGTAAACCTGTAATTGCAAAGGTGAGCTGGCAGCACCTGAGGAGAAATGTATGCCTGAGAACTGGGGAAGTAGAGTCACACTGGGACTGGGCTGGAAAGCAGGCAGACATGAACACTGTGAACACTGGCTGAGCCCTCAACTCTCTTAGCCCAGCAGCTCCCCATCTTCATTAACCCTAGTCCCAGCTTGTCACTCTCTGCACTTCTTTGAAACTTTGTAGATTCTACGGGAATCTGATAAATATTTCTCTTTTATGGCTTTGAATCTTTAAATCATATCGAGTTGATAGTTGACATAGTTGTTGACAGCCCAAATGGATTTTTTTTAATATTATAGCTTAGATAAATCTTTCTGTTGCTGTAGAGTAGCCAGCAATGTTTTTATGGCTAACTCCACCTTCATAAGCAGCCAAAGCCTCTCATTTTTTTCCTTCCTTCCTTCCTTCCTTCCTTCCTTCCTTCCTTCCTTCCTTCCTTCCTTCCTCCTTTCCTTCCTTATTTCTTTCTTTTTAAATGCAACTATTTAATTTTTTTCTAGGACAGGGTTTCTCTGTGTAGTCCTGGCTGTCCTGGACTCACTCTGTAGACCAGGCTGGCCTCGAACTCAGAAATCCACCTGCCTCTGCCTCCCAAGTGCTGGGATTAAAGGCGTGCACCACCACTGCCCGGCTAACTATTTATTTTTTTAATATGAATTCGTTCTTTTTGGTAATTAAAATCAAACATTTTTGTAAAATTGTCAACATGTTAATTAAAATAATGCAGGGCTTTGTACATCACTCATTTAACTATCTTTTAAACCTTCTAAAATGAAATCATGAAATAAAGTTAAAACAGATGTAAATAGTCTTCTTTCATTGCTTATGTTCTGTATTGAACAAAAGTCTTGTATAGAGTTCAGCAAGGACCATATTAAATTTCAATAGATTACAATGTTTGCTTGTGGAATGCATATCTGAACATTTATAACACCACCATAACATGCAGCACTAGGAAATAAAGAGCTATATGTTACCTTGGTTATGTATCCCTTGAGACATTTGCCCCAAGCTAATTTAGATGAAGGACAACCTGTGATTTTCACTGGGCTTATTATCTGCTCTTACATCAAAATCTTGGTAGATTTCTAGCAATCATTGCTAGAGAGTCTCTAGGCTAGCCATCAAATTAACTAACCAGCTAATCAAACAAACAAATAAAATAACCAGAAAATAAAAAAATAATTATTTATTTGATTAGGCTTTGAAAGCTAGGACTCAAATATGTTCTCAGACTCAGAATTCTTCAACAAAATCATCAGAAGAGGTTTGATGTGGTCCTAGTTTCTGTCCCTTTGTTCCAAGCCCTGTACACACACACTCCACTCACTTAGATTCTTCTTCTAGTGGATCCCAGGGTTCCTTTTGTCAGTGATATTGTCAGTAAGATGGAGATAAGTCTTAGTTTTCTTACTTTGTCTTGTAATAAGTCAGCATATTAACAGTCCTAACATTAAATGCTATATGTTTCATTTGTTTACTAATATCTTAATTGGCCAACTTTACATGCTAAATATATAATATATATTTATTTATATTTTTTGAGACAAGGCCTTATGTGTATCCATGACTGGTCTGGTATTTGGTACTCAGACCAGGATAGTCTTGAATACAGTATATATTCTATCATGATATCATGTCTTGGCAGCTCTTTTGGTTTGTCAGAATGTTAGATTCTTAACATACTAAACAATCTGTTGTATTCTGACTATATCAACCATAAGAGTCTTAATTCTGAACTAAATTTCACTTAATAAATAAATGAATAAATAAGGCAAGCTTAATGATAGCAGATGATTATCAGTAAAACAAGGAGCTTTAGTGAACTTAGCTTAACAAACTGAGTTCCAAAGAATGTTCCCTCTGCACAGAGACAGTATCACATGTTTAATTTTTAGAGAGAGAATGCATTTGAGTGCTAATAGTTTGGCTTGAACTGTTTAGAACTTTGAAATAGCACGAAAGTATATGTGGAGATGGAGATTGGGTTGAAAGTTGAACTGCTCTATAGATCTGTCTGCTTCCTCCTGGTCGTCAGATTTTCCAAGTATTTTTACAGTGATGCAAAAGTAAAGATCACCAGACTCTCATTTTCTTTATGTTGATGGAACCACTGAAAGCCCCAAAGCACCACAAAGTCAGGAAATGCAAAGTGTGGTCACTTTCCACAACCTATTATGAAGTAAAATTGCTTAATATTCTTGCGTTATATTATTGATCTGAGCATACATCACCACCAGCAAGTAAGTGAACGTGTCCCTCTTCCACCTTTGTGTTCTATAAAGAATCAGCCAGATGTAGCCACCTATAAACTTTTATCCACTCTCCGAGCACTGTAATCTGTTTTTTTCCCTCACAGTATATAGTTATATTTTGAGATGAGATTTTAAATGTACTGATAAATACTATATATGTATAGAAAGCATAAATATGCTATTAAAAGTATTCAATTGAAATGTGTTGTATTAAAAATTTGGTTCTGAGGGTATGAGACAGTTTTATAAATGCCACTGACCTGAATTAATTTTAATTTTTCTAACTGAAAGGTAACTTAATTTCCATGTTTTCCAAACTACACAACTTTCCAGGGAAAATGGGTAAACTAAAATGAACTTTTTTGTAAAATATTTTTCTCTACAATATGAAGAAAATATAGTCTTGAAGCTTTTGGTGTTTTCTGTAGAAAAAAAGTTTCATCAATTTTCCTCCATAGTCATCTGTATCTTTACCAATAAATTGAGACCATTAAGAATATTTGTAAGCACTCAACAGCTTCTGTAAGCTCTTCAAAGTCTATGATTCAATGTGTGATAGGATTTATATTTGATCTTTGTTTTTGTATAACTGTCAATCTCTCTGTGTCTGATTCTGTTTGTCTGTCTCTGTCTGTCTGTCTGTCTGTGTATGTGTGTGTTTGTGTGTGTGAGAGAGAGAGAGAGAGAAAGAGAGAGAGAGAGAAAGAGACAGACAGACAGAGAAAGCCAGAGAGAGAGAGAGAGAGAGAGAGAGAGAGAGAGAGAGAGAGAGAGAGAGAGAGAAACACAGAAACACAGAAACACAGAAACACAGAGAGAGGCACAAAGAGAAACAGACAGATAAGCAAGAAGACTCACTCAGTTTAAGAAGAGTTGTTTTTCTAAGAGTGGGTTGATGATTATTTTCTGGATTATGGGAAACATACTGGTGGCTACACCACTGAAGAAAATGACCACCAACCCCCAACATTCTTTAACTTCCAATAAACCCATAGGGGTCACAGGTTCCTCTTGCACATCCATTATGAAATGCAGCCTTTTATGGGTAACAAGAGCTACCATGAATTCATGAGTACAACAGCCATGTCGTGCCCTGCAGACATATTTTCTTACTTATCTTGACCTGTCATTCTTTCTGCCCCATTTTCTGTGAAAATATTGGAGAACTTCATTTTGCTTTTCCATGCTGTAGGTAACAGGGCTCTAACACAGGTTGTTAGACTTGATACCAAGTGGCATTTCACTGGCTTCATCAATGACTGGTCCAACTTGTGATTTATGCCATGATAGGAAGTCTATGCCTGAAACCATTTGTACAGAGAGGAACCAGAAGCTGGGTGGCCCAGAGACCTAGAGTACAACCAAACATGACTGACAGGAAAAACAAGTCAATGAAATAACTCCTAATGATATTCTGATATACTCATGTACTGGAGCCTAGCCCAAGCATCATAGAGGCTTCATATGGAAATAGAGACACAGCCAAACATTAGGATTAGGTGCAGCTTGGGGAATCCTCCAGTAGAAGGGGAGGAAAAATTGTAGGAGCCAGAAAGGCTGAAGACACTACAAGAAAACCTATAGAATCAACTAACCTGAGCTCACATGGGCTCACAGAGACTGAACCAAAAATCAGGTAGCCTCTATGGGTCTGTGCTAGGCCCTTTGCATATATGCTATGGTTGTGTATGTAGCTTGGTGTTCTTGTGGGACTCCTAACAATGGAAGTAGGAGCTGTACTTGATTATTTTGCCTACTCTTGAGATTCTTTCTTCCTACTGCATTGCCTTATCAAGCCTTGATATGAGACTATGTGTCTAATCTTATTGCATCTTGTTATGCTGTGTTCAGTTGATATCCCTGGGATGCCTGCCTTTTTCTGAAGGGAAATAGGAGGAACAGTGGATCTCCTCAGGCAAGCAGTTGGTGGTGCTTGGCTTTTCCCATTATAGGGAACTAATCTTGGTCCCTTCAGGGTTCCTGTGTAGAAGAGCTTATTTTCAATAAATCACAATGAAGCTGTATTTGGAGCTGGGGCTTTTGAAGTAACAGAGTGAGTTACCATCTTATGTGCAATATACATGGTGTCTCGGTAAAGATTCAGATTCCCTGAAACTGAGTCACATACATTTGTGAGCTGCCATGTGGGTGCTGAGAACTGATTTCTGGTCCTATGCAAGATCAGGCAGGGCTTTTAGCCTCCAAGCCATATATAGTTCCAGTTTATCCTCTACTTTTATTAGACATTACCCTATATTGTATTAAAGGCTTGATGTCTAGTCTATCTCATTATTAGGAAGTGGCTGAAACATTAAGAAGAGGATCCTAGGGAGATACCTTCTGGATACTAGGCATACATGTTTAAGGGGGGAATTGGGATCCGAGTTTCCTCCTTTGTCTCTCTTTTACACTTACTGACCTGTCAGGAACAGCTCTTATGTTTGAAACAATGTATCCATGTCATAAATGTCTGAAATAAATAAATTTATAAAGAGGAGAGGCTTATTTTGGATGATGGCTTCAGAGGTTTGTGACCATGATCATCTGGCTCCGTGACTTCTGGGCCCAGGGTGGGTGAGTTGGTAGAGGAAGAGACTTACATCATGAATGTCAGGGAGTAAATGAAAAGAAAGAACCTGGTCCCAATATCTCTCACACTCTAATAACAGAACCCCTTCCATAAGTCATGGCCTCTTAAAGGAATCACCACCTCCCAGTATTGCTATAGGCTGGCAACCAAGTTTGTAATGTCTGAGACTTTCCTAAACCAAACTATAAAATCTTTGCTTTGCCATTTCAGCCTTGATGTGCAGACTCCAGAAGACTCCAGAATAATGCAATTAGTCAACCATGGACTGAGATCTGTATACAGGAGACAAATATATTTATTTTTTTCATAAAAATATGTTCTTGAGTGTTCTGTAGCACACAACTATGTATCTATGGAATAGGATCAATAAATTCAAGCTTAACAGACTCGAAGAGTGTTGGACACACGTTTATAAAACTTAACATCTTAGCAAAAGCATCGATTCTTGACCTCATGTTCTATTTCATGTTCTTTTATGTAGCTCAAGAGACATGATCTTGATACTTCCTCATGCACTAAGTGCATTCTCATTTTCAGGACATTTGAGGTTGTTGTTGTAAACTTCAGTCTCTCCATGGCCAGAATCTAAAACTTCTATTAAACTTCACTATGTAAGAATTGCTTTTTCACAGGAGTATTGTTCTACTTTGCTTTCAGATGCTCTTATAAAATAATAACTGTAATTAACCAGAGAAAATAAAGGGTTTATTTGATTTCATGAGTCCCAGGTCACAATCCCTGATTGGGAAAGGTGAGGGTAGAAACGTAAGGCTCCCAGAAGCAGGAACAGAAACAAAGACTGTGTAGAAATCTGGCTTATTGGCTTGTTGTGAATGGCTCTCTCCCCATGGTTTGCTCAGCTGGCAAACCATTTTTTCTATATCCCAGGACTACTTGCCTAGGGCTGGCACTGACTGCAGTGGCCTGAACCCTCACAAATAAGTCATTAATCAAGAAAATGCCTCACAGCCATGCCACAAGTCCCATTCTCCAATTGTAGTCCTCTCTTCTAGGGTGATTCTACACATCATGTCAAATTGATGAAAATGATTCAGCACAAGTCCATGCTAATAGCAATCCACTCCCCTGTTTCTCCCTCACCCTCTTTTACTCGTAATCCTCATGAGTAATCTTCATAGCACTTTTCAACATCCAACGTTACATGTTTCATTATTATTTTCATCTGTTTCTATGACAGAATGGAGGCTCTTTGGGAACGGTGAGGGAATGATATATTCCCAGCTTTAAGAAAAAAAAATCTCACGATGAGTGTGCTACAGTTACTGTTAAATGAATGAATCAGTTGATGTTTTTAAGTTTTTAAATGGTACACATCACTCCATATTGCACCTTTACACTACTAATCATCTATCATACTATGTCCCTATTGTTGTATAAAAGTTTCCAATGGTACTAAATCATCCTCAGAGAAAACATTTTAAGACAGAATATGCTAGAAGGTAAAAAAGCAGAATATTTTAAGACAAGGTGTTAATAGGAAGTTGAAGCAGCCAGATGTTATGAAAGAGTTAAAGCTCCCAATCTTTTTGGGAAGCTCATTGAGACAGGCATAAACAACCCAAAGAAGCTTCAGGAAGTCCCTGAAAGTGACTGATACACTAGGAGCCTTCCTCCACAAGAATATGTAAACAACAGAGACAGCTAAAAGACACTCCCAGAGAAGGCTAGGTGCAAAGAAGACTCTGAGACAAACTGAGAGAGATGAGCTGCCAAACTCTCAGAAAAGGCAAGCTGCAAAGTCGACTCCCAAACAAATTCAGCTACTTAGAAGAAGCTCAGATGAAACAGCAGGAAAGAAGTGGAGACCAGCTGAGCTTCCTAGAAGAGGGGCAGATCAATCAGGGACTCAGAGACCCACCTGCCTCTGCCTCCCAAGTGGTGAGATTAAAAACATATGCCAATACTGCCTAGCTTGTTTGTCAGAATTTAAATGATTTTATTCTATTTCTTTCTGTTTATGTTGGGTTTTCTTTTCTTTTCTTTTTTTTTTTTAAAAAAAAACATTCTATAAATTACTTGTATTACATATCCAAAGAGTGGTCATGTTTAGGTGTGTACTGGAAAGAGTCTTGTATCTTGAGTGCCTCTAAATACTTAAATAAAAAATGTAAAAGTGCTGCATATCATTTAAAAAGCATCATAGTACACAAGTTATGCATAACTAAAGAACAAACTATAATGGTCTTTGTGGACCATTATAACTTATAAAAATGGAATGCAAATCACAATACACTGATTTTTATACCATATAGATGACAAATAGCAATAACTTTTCAGAAAAGAAAAATGCACAATTTGATTAAAGTGTTTATCTTGGGAAATATTTTAGAAAATCTTTTATATAATATGATTGAGTATAAGACTCCCTGAGCTGAATTTCAGAAAATCAAATTGAGATTTAACTGCATAAAAATTGTCATTTAGTTCTAAATGACTTAAACTCTTAGCTTTCTTATTACTGTCATCAAAGCAGGTCGTACAATACATGAAGTGGAGAACCTTATTCATCTTTTCTAAAAACAAGGTCTTATTCACACTTGCAGGTGAGGGTTCAGTCCTGTTTACAAATGTGAATCCTACGTTTCATACAGACCAGTTGTAGAAATTCTTCCAATGAAACATGTACACAGATTGTATACAAAGATTGTGCGCGGTAGGGAATCCAAGCCATGTTTACTTCACTTAAACCATGCTCCCTTATGCCATGTAATGGAAGGGTGAGGGGAGAAGTGTAGGAGAGAGTTTCGTTATTTTATTCTTTTCTACTTTTCCAAGCTACTAATATTTGGAGATTTCTTTATTTGAATTAAGTATACTATTAGATAAAGAAATGAAGAAAGAGAAGGAAGGAATCAAAGCTGCATTCACTACTGAAGAAATCCAACCCTCCTTTCCCCAAAACCAACCAAACCAAACCCCAAACCAAAACAAACACCTAAGTGAATAGGTAGATGATGCTTCGAATTACAACTCTATTTGGGGCAGGATTCCAAGGACTCCCAGAGGTCCTCCTCCTCAGGGCTTGATTATCCTACAGTGGTATACTGGGGAGAGGTGGAATTGGTATGAGAAAAAGCTAGTGGAAGGAAGTTGAGTATGTGCCTTTGCCAGAGATATTGTGGCCTTGTTGTTGTCTCTTCTCCAATTTCTAGCTGCCATGAAGTTAATAGAATCTGGCCAAAATGAATTATGCTTCCATACAAATGGCCAATCAGCCATAGATTGTACTCACTAAACTGTAAGCAATTTTTTTTTTTTACGTTTATTTGTTACAGATGTTTTGCAAAATGATGGAAATCTGGCTAATAAAAGATATTATAAAAATATTTTTTAAAATACGAAGTTAAATATTAGAATGTTATGATCTGAGGTATATCAAACCCAGAATCCAGAATCCATTTGTAGGGACTTGTGAACTTCAATAAAGAAAATTAAAACTTTCAATATAGATAGCAATGTAAGAAACTAACTAATTTTATCACCAGTAGAAATCAAAAGAACTACAAATTTATTTCTTAGTGGAATGATTGACTGTTTATGGTCCTTGCTTGTTGCTTCACACCAAATGTGTATAATTAATGACTAATAGAACATTACAATAGAAAATGTCATCTATATCTATAGTTCAGTATAGTTTTCTTTCTAAACACATACGTCTAGTGCATTTCAAAAATATTTTTCCTTTCTTTTCTTTTGAACAACATACTTTCTATTGATTATTTGGGTATTTCATCCCATGCATGCTGATCATAACTGCTTAACATTCCTTTCAGGTCTACCCTCCCACCCTTGTGCCCCACCCTGCCTAATATACAAAATCCAATTTGTATTCCTCATACACTCATTGGAGCATGGTCAAATTCCCAGTAGCCAGCCCCTTAATGATAACTGAGTCTGTTCCCATCTGCCTCACTAGAAGCAATCAACCATAAAGAGCTGTACTTCAACATCTCAGCATCTTTTTCATAACTTTTAAGGACTATCTTTAATAGCTTCCTCCCTAGACTGTTTCTCTCTCTCTCTTCCTCTCCATCTCTCTTTACCCTCCTCTGTGTGTGTGTGCGCGCGTGCGTGTGTGTGTGTGTGTGTGTGTGTGTGTGTGTCTGTGTATGTGTGTGTAGGAGGGTTGTGACAGAAGCCTTCAACATCTCTCATTCTCAATTATGAGTGTGGAATCATTCAACACCACTACAAGGAAAGCTTTCTTGCCCATGAAAGTCAATGACAGCACAGGTAATTGATTTCTATAAAGTTTCTTGTAGCAGCATGGACTACAGACTCAACAAGGTCTCCTGCAACAGCCCTGACCCCAAACATCAACATGTATCTAGCAGCAGCAGGACCTGGGACACTAAAACAGCCTGTGATATTGCATGGATCACGCACAACAACATGGCTCTAGGCTGCAGCAGAGACTATGGATATCATTGTGTTCTTTTATTGCAACCCTTAGTATGGACATCAACAGGGCCTCAAGTGGCAACACAGACCACAGACATTAATATGGCCTTTAGTGGAAACTTAAACTAGAAACATCAATATGTCTCCTGGCAGCAGCACATACCATGGATACCAACATGGCTTCCCCTGGAAGCATGGACCATCAACATAAACATAGTTTCCTAACATCTTATTCTGTAATAGAAACCTGAAAGGGGCCATGGCAAAAATAAAAAGAGCTTAATAATCTGACATTTTGTATTTTGCATGAAATTATCATATGTGTATATATATTTTTTCATTCTTGTTTTATATATTATATCACTAAGATAGTTTTCCCTCCTTCTACTCTTCTATTTCCCTCCTCCCAATTCCCTCCCTTTCCGAGATCCACTTCTTCATCAGTTTCCCTTCAAATAAAAAAAGCAGGCTTCCCAGGGATATCAAGCAAACATGGTAAAACAAATTGCAATAAGACTAGGCATGCACCTCCTATCAAAGATGGGTAAGGCAACCCAGTGGGAAGAAAAGGGTCCCAAGAAAAGGGAGAGAAGGGAAAAGAGTCAGAGAGATGCCCCACCTATACCATTAGGAGTCCAATAAGAACAGTAAGCTATGCAACCATAAAGTATATGCACAGAACCTAACTCAGACTCATATAGGTTTGTGTTTGTTGATTCAGTCCCTGTGAGCCTCTATGAGACCTGCTTAATTGATTCTGTGGGCATTGTTCTTGTGGTGTCCTTGACCCCTATGGCTCCTACAGTTCTTCCTCCCTATCTTCTGCAGGGATGCTCTGACTTCATGTAAGTTTAGCTATCAGTCTCTGCATCTGCTCCTATCAGTTGCTAGGTGACAATTCTTTGATGACTGTTGTGATAGGCACCAATATATGAGTATAGCAGAATATTATTAGTAATAATTTCATTGATTAGTAATAATTCCAATATTTTTTTCCTGGACATCCAAGCACTGTCAAGAGTGTAGGCTCTATCCCATGGTGTGGGTCTCAAATTAGACTTGTCATTGATTGGCCAATCCCACAAGTTCTGCTCTACCTAATTACCCCAGCATATCTTACAGGTGGATAGATTGTAAATCTAAAATTTTCTGGATGGGTTGATGTCCCAGTTCCACTACTACAAGTCTTGCTTGGTTAAAGACAAAGGATAATTTGGGCTTCCTATCCCCCATTACTGGGAGACTTCTCTAGGGTCACTCATAGGTTACAGGGAGTTTCCACTGCACTGTGTTTCTACATTGCTTCCAAATGCCCCTTAATTCCAGAAGCCTCTCCCAGTACTCTCTCCCTCTATCTACCCCACCCCCTCCTAATCCCACCTGTTTCCATCCCCACCTGCTCTCAGCCCACTGGAAAAACTTATTCTATCTTCAGTTCCTGGGGAAATCCATGTGTCCTCTGTTGAGATCTCCTACTTAGTATCTGTGGATTTTAGCATGATTTTCTTTTGCTTAATAGTTAATGTCTACCTGTAAGTGAGTACATGCCACATTTGTCTTTGTTCATTTGGGTTACTTCACTCAGGATAGTTTTTTCCCTAGGTCTAGTTATCAGCTGTAGGAGTTTAGTGCTGAAATTTTGGGGACACTTATGTGTGCTTTAATATCATCTGTAAATAATACTTTGAATCCTGCCTTTCAGGATTCAAAGTATTTTGAATTTATACTTTATATATTTATATAAAAGCCTAATTTATATCCCCTTGATTTTCTTCAGTTGTCTCATTCATTGCTTCAGCTAGGAACAGTAAGATAGGCTCAGTTACTGTATTGAATAAATATGGAGAGGGTAGACAGCTCATTCTTATTCCTGATTTTAGTGCAATTACTTTATATTTCTATCCATTTAATTTGATGTTGGCTATAGGTTTGCTATGAATTGCCATTAATACATTTACGTACATCCCTTATATTCTTGATCATCTTTTCAAGAGTTTTATCGTGAAGGCGTGATGGATTTTGTCAAAAGCTTTTCAGTTTCTAATGAGATGATAATGTAGGTTTTATTTTCTTTCAATTTGTTTATTTTGTGGATTACATTGATTGATTTCCATATGTTGAACCATTCCTGCATCATCCTTGGGATGAAGCCTACTTGATCATGGTGAATGATCATTTTGATGTGGTCTTTGATTTAGTTTGCAAGTATTTTATTGAGGACTTTTGCATTGATGCTCATGAGAAAAATTCGTTTGTAATTCTCTTTGTTTTTGCAGAGTCTGTGTCATTTTGCTATCAGGCTGACTGTGGCCACATTCAATGCATTTGGAAACTTTCCTTCTGTTTCTATGTTGTGGAATAATTTGAGGAATATTGGCTTTAGCTCTTTTTGAAAGTCTGTTAAAATTCTAAGCTCAAACCATCTGGCCATTTTTTTTGGGGGGGGTAGACTTTAATGACTGCTTCTTTTCTCTTGGGGATTATAGGTTTATTTGAATTGTTTATCTGATCTTGATTTAAATTTGGAAAGTAGTATATATTTAAAAAATATTATCCATTTCTTTTAGATTTTCCAATTTTGTGGAGTACAGGATTTTGAAGTATGAACTAATGATTCTTTAAATTTCTTCAGTGTCTATTATTATATCTCCCCCCCTTTTTTTCTGATTTTGTTAATTTGGTTATTCGCCTTCTGTCCTTAGTTTGGATAAGAGATTCCATTTCTTGTTGTTTTTCGTAAAGAAGCAATTCTTTCATTGTTTTTTTTTTTTATTTTGTTGTTTTGTTTTTGTTGTTCTTTTTGTTTCTGTTTTAGTGATTTCATTCCTCAGTTTCATTATTTTATGCCCTTTACTCTTAGGTGTATTTGCTTCTCTTTCTTTTAGAAGTTTCGGGTGTGCTGTTAGGTTGCTAGTATGAGATCTCTCCAGTTTCTTCGTGAAGGCACCTAGTACTATGACCTCTCCTCTTAGCACTGCTTTCATTGTGTTCCAAAAGACCAACTGTATTGTGTTTTCATTTTCATTAAATTCTAGGAAGTCTTTAATTTCTTTATTTATTTCAGTCTTGATTCATTAGTCATTCAATAAAGAGTTGTTCAGTTTCCATGAGTCTGTAGGCTTTTTTGGGGTGGTGGTTGTTTCTGTTGGAAGTCTAGCTTTAATGCATGATGGTCTGATAAGATACAGGGGATTATTTCAATTTTCTTGTATCTGTTCAGACTTGCTTTGTGACCAAGTATGTGTTCAATTTTGGATAATGATCCCTGAGGTGTTCAGAAAAATATAAATTCTTTTGTGTTTAGGTAAAATGTTCTCCAAATATTTGTTAGATCTATTTGGTTCATTAAGCCTGTTAGCTCATTATTTCTTTTTTAAAGTTTTTGTCTGGATCACCTGTCAATTAGTTAGATTGAGGTACTGAATTCTACCACTATTAATGTATGAGGTTCATTGTGTGATTTAAGCTTTATTAATGCCTCTTTTACAAATGTTGTTACCCTTGTTTTTGCGGTGCACAATGTTACAAATTGAGATGTCCTATCGGTGGATTTTTCCTTTGGTAAGTACGAAGTGTCCTTCTCTATCTCTTTTGATTAATGTTTGAATAGCTATCATAGCTGGTTTCTTGGGTTCATTTGCTTGGAAAAATCTTTTTTCTAACATTTTCCTCTGGTATAATGTCTATCATTGATGTTGAGAAGTGTTTCTAGTATACAGCAAAATGATGGATCCTGTTTTCACACCCATTCTGTTAACCTGTATCTCTTTTTTAAAAATTAAATGTACTTATTCATTAACTTTGCATCCCAATATTAGCCCCTTTCTCCTCCCAGTACCCCCTCACATTGATTTTCCCCATCCCATGCTACCCCCCTCTTCTCTGTGAAGGGGGAGCCTCCCTCTGTTTTATCTCTCATCACTATTCCTATCCTCCAGCCCCACACATTAAGTCTCTACAAGACTCAGCACGTCCTATCTCACTGAAGTCAGATAAAACTGACAATTTAGGAGAATGGGATCTGCAGACAGGTGGGTAGGCAGGCGAGAGATGCAGGGATAGCCTCTGCTCCAATTGAAGACCAAGCTGCTCATATGCTTCATATGTGCAGGAGGCCTAGGTCCAGCCTGTGCTTGCTCTTTGGTTGGTGATTCAGGCTTTGGGACCCCCCCCCCCAAGGGCTCAGGTTAGTTAACTCTGTTGTTCTCCCTATGGAGTCCATGTCCTCTTTGGGTCTCTCAGTCCTCCTAACTCTTCCATAAGACTCTCCAAACTTCATCTAATGTTGGCTGTGGATCTCTGTATCTCTTTCCATTGGCTGCTGGGTAGAGCCACGTTCCTGTCTATAAGCATAACAGAGTACCAGGGATTTATAATATCAGGGATTGTGTTTTGCCCATGGGAAGGGTCTCATTTGGAGGCAATCACTTTTGATCATACATGTCTCTGCCCTTTGTCCCAGCACTTCTTGTAGACAAGACACACTTTGGGTCAAAGTTTTTTTGTGTGGGTTACTTACCTTAACCCTCTGCTGGGAGTACTGCCTGGCTAAAGGAAGTGACCACTTCTGGATCCATATCCCTAGTCTCAGCTAGAGTCACCTCCATATTCCTCTCGGGGTCTCCACTTTTCCCAGGTCTCTGGCACATCCTAGGTATTACTCTCACCCACCACCAATTTCCATTCTCTCTCCCATGCTCTCCATGCACCTGATCTACTCCCCCTCCACCCCTCTTCCCCTTCTATCAACTCTCCCACACAATTCTCTTCTTCCATTGACCTCCCAGATGTATTTTATTTCTCCTGAGGAAGATTAAATCATACTCACTTGGGACCTCCTTGGTATTTGGATTCTTTGGGTCCCTTAATTATAGAGTGCTTGTTCTGTATTTTATGGTTAATATCCACTTATAAGTGAATACATATCATGCATGTCCCTTTGGGTCTGGGGTTACCTGATTCAGGAAGGTATTTTCTAGTTCCATTCATTTGCCTTTGAAATTCATGATGTCCTTGTTTTTAATGGCTGAGTAGTATACCATTGTGTAAGTGAACCATATTTTTTTCTTTTAAAAAAGATTTATTAATTCATTTTTATGTATATCAATACCCTGTTGCTGTCTTTAGACTTATGAGTGGAGGGCATCAGATTCCACTACAGATGGTTGTGAGTCACCATGTGGGTGCTGGAAATTGAACTCAGGACCTCTGGAAGAGCAGTCACTGCACTTAATCACTCAGTTATCTCTCAGCCCCCAATCAGTTTTTCTTTATCCATTCTTCAATTGAAGGACATCTGGGTAGTTTCTAGTTTCTGGCTGTTATGACTAAAAATGCTATGAACATAGGTGAGCAAGTCTCTTTATGTGATGGTAAAGTATCTTTTGGATATATGTCCAGGAGTGGTATAGCTTTGTTTTCAAGTAGAACTATTCCCAAATTTCTGAGAAACCACCAAATTGATTTCCAGACTGGTTGTACAAATTTGCACACCCACCAGCAGTGGACTGTTCAACTTAGCCAGCATGTGCTGTTATTTGAGGTTTTGTTCTTAGCCACCCTGATGAGTTTAAAGTTGAAAACTCAGAGTCGTTTTGCTTTGTACTTTCCTGATGACTAAGAACGTTAAACATTTCATTAAGTGCTTCTTGGCCATTCAAAATTCCTCTGCTGAGAATTCCCTATTTATCTTTGTACCTTATTTTTAATTAGATTGCTTTGTTTGTTGATGTTCAACTCCTTGAGTTTTTGTGTAAATATATATATATATTATATATATAATATATATTTGTATATATATATATATATAGGGTTTTAGAGTTCTGTCAAATGTAGGGTTGGTAATATCTTTTCCCAATCTGTAGGCTGTCATTTTGTCCTATTAACACTATTCTTTGTCTTACAGAAGCTTTTCAGTTTCCCGAGGTCCCACTTATTAATTGTTAATCTTAGAGCCTGAGCCACTGTTGTTCTGCTCTGGAAGTTGTATTCACTATACACAAGTTCAAGGCCATTTTCCAGGTTCTGTTCCACTAGATTTTGTGTGTATATTTTTATGTTGATATCTTTGATCCATTTGGACTTGAGTTATGTGCAGGGTAATAAATATAGATCTATTTTCAATCTTCTACATCCAGAAATACAACACCATTTATTGAAGATGCTCTCCCAGTTCCATTGTATGGTTTTGGCATCTTTGTCAAAAATCAAGTGTCCATAGGTACTTGGCTTTATTTCTGTGTCTTCAATTTGATTCAATTGATCAACCTATCTGTCTCCATAACAATACCATGGAGTTTTTACTATTTCTCTGTAATACAGATTTATGTTAGGGATGGTGATAGTTCTAGAAATTCTTTTATTATTCAGGATTGTTTTTTAACTATCCTGTGTTTTTGTTTTTCCATATAAAGTTAAGAATTATTCTTTCCAGATCTCTAGAGAATTATGTTCAAATTTTGATGGAGGTTGCATGAAATCTGTAGATTACTTTTGTTGAGATGGACATTTTCACTATGTTAATTCCATGAGCATGAGAGTTTTTTTTCTATCTTCTGATTTCAATTTCTCTCTTATGGAACTTGAAATTCTTGTGATACAGGTCTTTCATTTGCTTGGTTAGATTTTTACCAAGATATTTGATATTATTATGTATTATTTATATTGTTTTATATCATTTGTGGCTATTGTGAACGGTATTGTCTCCCTAAATTCTTTCTCAGTCCATTTATCATTTGTATAGAGGAGCACTGTAGATTTCTTTGAGTTAATTTTGAATCCAGACTCTTTGCTGAAGGTGTTTATCAGCTGTAGGAGTTCTTTGGTAGAATTTTTGGAGTCGCTAATGTATCCATCTTTGAATAACAATACTTTGATGTTTTTCCTTTCCAATCTCTACCCACTTGATCTTCTTTAGTCATCTTATTGCTCTAGCTAGAACTGTGAGTACTATATTGAAGAGATAGGATGACAGTGGACAGCCTTGTCTTGCCCCTGATTTTAGTAGAATTGCTTTAAATATTTCTTTATTTAACTTGGAGTTGGCTATTGGCTTGCTGTATATTGTCTTTTTTGTGTGTGTTTAGATATGTGCATTGTATCTCTGATATCTCCAATTGTCATTTAAACTGATCTCTCCATTTTAACATGAATGGGTGTTGGAAAGAGTTTTTCAGCATCTAATGAGATGATTATGTTGTTTTTCCTTTCAGTTTGTTTATATGATGTATTGTATTGATGAATTTTCATATACTGAACAATAGCTGCTTCTCAACAATGAAGTCTACTTGATCTTGCTGGATGATGTCCTTTTGAGTTTGGTTTGCTAGAATTTTATTATGATTCTATAAATATTCTTAAGGGAAATTGTTCTGAAATTCTCTTTTTTGTTGTTGAGTTTTTGTGTGGTTTAGGTATCAGGGTGATTGTGGTTTTATAGAATAAGTTTGCCAACATTTCTTCTGTTTCTATTTTGTAGAATAGTTTGAGGACTATCAGCACTAGCTCTTCTTTAAAAATCTGGTAGAATTCTGCTCTAAATTTATTTGTCCTGTGTTTCCTCCCACCCCAGTTTAGTTGCGAGACTTTTGTTAAGTGCATCTATTTCCTTAGGGGTTATAGGACTCAGATTGTTTATTTAATCTTGGTTCAGTGTTGGTAATTGGTATCTGTATAGAAAGTCATCTATTTCATTGAAATTTTTCAGTTTTGTGTAGTACAGGTTTCTGAAGGACTTAGTGATTCTGTGAAATTCCTCAGTGTCTGTTTTTATGTCTGCCTTTCATTTCTTATTTTGTACATTTGCGCCCTGTCTCCTCTGCCTTTTAGTCAGCTTGGCTAAGGGTTTGTCTATTTTGCTGACTTTCTCAAAGAACTAGCCCCTTGATTTTGTTGATTCATTGTATTGTTCTCTTTGTGTCTAATTTATTGATTTCAGCTGTGAGTTTGATTATTTCATGCTGTCTTTTCCTCTTGGTTGTGTTTGCTTCCTTTTTTTTCTAGAGCCTTTAGGTGTGCTTTTAATTTATTTTTCATAAGCATTCTCCAGTTTCTTTATGATTGCACTTAGTGCTATGAACTTTAGCACTGTTTTCATAGTGCCCCCTATATTTGAACATGTTGTGTTCTAATTTCCATTGAATTTTAGAAAGTCCTTAATTTTTTTTTTTTTATTTTTTCCCTGACCCAGAGATCATTGAACAATGACTTGATCAGTTTCCATGAGTATGTAGGTTTTCTGTTGTTTCCATTGTTGTTGAAGTCCAGCTTTCATCCCTAGTGATCTGATAAGACGCATGCGGTTATTTCAGTCTCCTTGTCTTTGTTGAGGCTTGATTTGTGAATGAGTATATATTCAATTTTGGAGTAGATGCAATGTGGTGCTGAGAAGAGGATATATTCTTTTGTGTTTGGATGAAATGTTCTATAGATGTCTGTTAGGTCCACTTGAATCATAACTTCTGTTAGTTTTATTATCTTTCTGTTTATCTTATGTCTGAATTACCAAATAATAACATTTGGTAATGTCATCACCAATGATGTCGATTGGTGAGAGTGGGGTTTTGAAGTCTCTCACTATTAATGTGTGGGGTTCAATGTGTGAGTTGAGCTTTAGTAATATTTCTTTTATAAATATGCGTGCCCTTGCATTCAGGGCATAGTTGTTCAGAATTGAGATTTCCTCTTGTTAGATTTTTCCTTTGATGAGTATAAAGTGTCCTTCCCTGTCTCTTTTGATTACTTTTGGTTGGAAGTCTATATTATTAGATATTAGAATGGTAATCCCAGCTAATTTCTTGAGTCTGTTTGCTTGGAAAAGCTTTTTCCATCCCTTTACACTGAGATAATGACTACCTTTCTTGCTGAGATGTTTCTTGTATACGCATAATGATGGATTCTGTTTATGAATCCATTCTGTTAGCCTGTGCCTATTTACTGGGGAAATGAGTTCATTGATGTTGAGAGATATTAATGACCAGTGATTGCAACTTCCTGTTATTTTGATGTGTGTGTGTTTCTTGTATTGGTTTTAATGGTGTGAAATGATTTATTTCTTGTGTTTTCTTGAGTATAGTTAGTCTCATTAGGGCAGAGCTTTCCTTCTAGTGTCCTCTGTAGGGCCTGGTTAATGGAAAGTTATTGTTTAAATTTTTTTTTCATGTAATATGTTGGTTTTTCTATCTATGGTGACTAAAAGATGTGATGGGTATTGTACTCCGTGCTGACATCTGTAGCTTGTTAGGGTCTACAAGACATTTGTCCTGGCCCTCCTAGCCTTTAGAGTCTCAGTTGAAAAATCGGATGTTATTCTGGTAGATCTGCCTTTATATGTTACTTGGCCTTTTTCCCTTGGAGTTTTTAAAATTTGTTCTTTGTTCTGTATATTTAATTTTTGATTATTTTCTAGAGTGTTTTCCTCTTTCTTTCTTTCTTTCTTTCTTTCTTTCTTCCTTTCTTTCTTTTCTTGTTTTTATGGACCAATCTGCTTGGTGTGTAAGCTTCTTATATGTTCATAGGCATCTATTTCTTTAGGTTAGAAAATTATTCTTCTATGATTTTGTTGAAGACGTTTTCTGGGCCTTTGAGCTAGGTATTTTCTCCTTTTTCTATGCCTTTTATTATTAGGTTTGGTCTTTTCATAAAGTCCCAAATTTCCTTGACTTTTTAGATGTTATAATCTTTTTAGATTTTGTACTTTTTTGACTGATATATTGATTATTCTATGTATCTATTGTACATTCTTTCCCTGAGGTTCTCTCTTCCATCTCCTGTACTCTAGAAATGATGCTTAACTATAATTATAGTTCTCTTTCTTATGTTTTCTATTTCCTGGACTGCCTTGATCTTTTTTATTGGAGAATTGACTTCATTGATATTGATAGATATTAGTGATCAATGATTGTTAATTCCTATTATTTTTATGTTGTTGTTGTTAATAGTGTGTGTTTCTCTTCTTTTGCTTTTGTTGGTAGGAATTTATTTCCTGTAATTTTATGCATGTATGTTAAACTCCTGAAGTTGGTGTTTTTCTTTTAGTTTCTTTTCTAAGGCTGAATTTGTGCATAAATATTGTTTAAATTGGACTTTATCATGGAATGTGTTGTTTTCCCCTTCTATGGAAATTAAAATTTTGCTTGGTAGAGTATTCTGTGATGGCATATGTGTGCTCTTAGAGTCTGTAGCACATGTGTCCAGGCCCTTCTAGCTTTTAGAGTTTCCATTGAGAAGTTGGGTATAATTCTAATATATATATGAAAGGATATTAAAAGCTATATCACTCAGCTTTTTACTTTGTAGCTTTTAATATCCTTTCTTTGTTTTGTACATTTAATGTTTTTATGATTATGTTGCAAAGGGCCCTTTTTCCTGATCTAATCTATTTGATATTCTGTAAGCTCCTTGTATCTTTTCAGGCATTGCCTTCTTTAGTTTAGAAAAATTTTCTACAATTTTGTTAAGGATGTTTTATGGGCCCTTTAGTTGGGATTTTTCTTGTTACTCTATTCTTCTTATTCTTAGCTTTGGTCTTTTCACGCTGTTCCAGATTACTTGGGTGTTCTTGTCTGGAATTTTTTAGGTTTAACATTTTTTGATTGTTGTTTCTATTTCTTTAGTTGTATCTTCTAACTTTGAGTTTCTCTTCCATCTTTAATATTCTGTTGGTGGTTCTTGAACAGGTAATTCTTGTTTACTTCCCTTGATTCTCCATTTCCAGACTTCCCTTAAGTCCAGCTTTGTTTATTGCATCTATTTTGAAATCTTGAACAGTTTTGTTCATTCCTTCAACTCTCTGCTTTCTCTTGGCTTTCTTTAAGTCATTTATTTCTTTCAATGATTTTGTTAGTCTTTTCCTTGATTTTTTAAAAAGATTTATTTATTTCCTTTTAAGAATTTGTATCATATTTATAAAGTTTGTTTTAAGATCCTCTTCTTACCTTTCAGCAATATTGGCATATTCAGGAATTGCTGTAATAGAATAGCTGGGATCTGGTGGTAACGTATTACCCTGGCTGTTGTTGGTTTTGTTCTAAAGCTGGTGTCTTGGCATATGGGTTCTTGGTAATTACAAATCTAGTGCCTATTTCTGAATTTTTGTTTGTTGGGTGAATTTTTTTGTCTTTGTTCTCTCTCTCTCTCTCTCCTCTCTCTCTCTCTCTCTCTCTCTCTCTCTCTCTCTCTCTCTCTCTCTCTCTCTCTCTCTCTTTTCCTGGCAAAATTGGCCTGTGGTTTAATGGAAGGTATCCACTATAGTTGGAAGCTGGAGTGGTTTCTAGTCTAGTGTATGTGTGGGGTTTCAGACTAAGTGTGAGGCTTAAGTTCCATTGGTTGGTGTGGCCTCTGGTTCAGCTGAGAATCCTTTGCAGGAGTTGGTTGGGGACTCATATGGTGACTAAAGGTTGTCTTGGAATATACTGAGAGGGAATTGTGTTAGGGCAGCCAGGCTACTTGTGTTGTTGTGGTTTAGGTGGCCAGTTTAGCCTTTGGTCAAGCAGAGGGCATTCACTGGAAGTGGCAGACTGTGTATCATGAGAAAGAATGCTTGGGGTTGGGTGGCCAGGAACAGAAAATGTATGGGCGGTCCATGAACAAACAGTCTACTGGGGTTTGGGTTTCTACTGTAGTGTCTGGTGGGGAAAAGGGGCTTCCACTGGAGTTGTGAGATAGGATATATTGATGTTAGGAGATAGAGGTTGGGAAAAGGATGGGCAGGCACTGATGGTGTGGTTGGATCTATGGGCATGAGGCTTACGTGGTATTCTTGATGAAGGTATGGCCTCTAGTGGAACAGGGGGTTCCACAGGAGTTCTAGAATGGAATATCAGTTATTTATTTTTTTGCTACAATTTATCTTTTTAAGCCAATTTAAAGGAGAAGTCAAAATGGAGTTTTGAAGGAATAGGTGTCTTGAACACTATAAAACTAATATTGTAACAAATTTGTGATGCTTGATTTAAATGCATGTCTACCATGATAGGTCCTTGACTTGTGTGGAAGATGGGCTTTGAGTATATCTATGGGGATGCCTTGATTATGTTGATTTGCTGTGGGAAGACCCATCTTAATTTTGGATCGGACCACTTTGTATGCTGGATGGTGGACTGAGTGAAAAGGAGAGAGGAGCTGAGCACAAGCGCTCACTGTGCTTTCTTTCCTCCTCCTCTTCTTTCTCTTCGTCTATTACTTCCTCTTTCTCTTCATCTTTTTCATTTAAAAAGAATTTCTTAAGGTGGGTGTATGTCCTTGTGTGTGTGTGCCATGGTACACATTCAGAGGTAAGGAGATAATGTTTCAGAGTTTTCTCCTTTCACCTTTATTTGGGCTCCAGGGGTGGATTCCAGATAAGAGGTTTTGTAGCAAACATTTACCCAGAGAGATTGTGTATATGCCCCGAATTATTCTTTTGACCACACATGCAGTGTGACCAGCTCCCTCAGCCTCCTTCCTGTGATGAACTGTAACCAGAAACTATGAGCCCAATAAATCCTTTCTTCCTCAAGCTGCTTTTGTCATACTATTTTATTACAGCACCAGGAAGCAAAATTTAAACAGGGATCAATATAGATATACATTATTGAAAGGAATATAAATTAAATTATAAGGAAAAACAACTCTTTGTGACTAAGGTACAGCAGGACTGTCCTAAATAATGCTACTGTCAGAGAAAGGAGAGAGCTAGGCATGGTGCTACATATCTCTGATGAACTGTGACCTCCAGATAAGTCTAAGATACATCTGGATAGTCTGTGTCAAAAAAACTGAAGAAAAGAAAGGAAAGCTTTATGAGATCCTAGAACAGAGATTCCGCTGTCTGGACATGGACCCGCCCAAGGATAGACATCGAGATTTCATGGTGTCTTTGAAGTTTCATGCAAGACAGTCTTCCAGGGTGATTAGAGTCTGTCTGACTTTAACCTCAGTATTACATGACACATTTGCTAAGAAATGTCCTAGATAACTTTGCCTCAGTGACTTTTAGAAATCTAAAGAAAAGTCATGAAGTTTGCACTGGATTTGAGGAGCTGGAATATGCTATGTGTATTAATCCCTGTGTTTGAAGATATTGTCTATATTTTAGAAAAAAGTAGAAGAAAGCGATACACGTTCTTAACCCTAGAAGACTTATGGGGATATTATTTTCCTTCAAGTTTTTAATTTTGTAAATTTTTGTTTTTAGTTTTTAGTGGTGAATCCCAGAAATCAAATTCAGGTGATCAGACTTGGTCACTACATGCCTTTGTGCACTGGGACATTTCAGAGGCCCCATTTTTGTTTGTGAGTGCAAGGACAGCCTTTTTGTTAACTACTATATTTCAAAGTGATTGATGGGGAATTATGAAATCAGCAGATGGCGGATGAAAATCAAAGAAAAATGTAGACTAGCAAAAATAAGTGTATAAAATAGATCAACAATTCAAGGAATCATCCAGCTAATTTTAAAAATGAGTCAAGAAATAGGTTTACTTTGTATTCTTTATGTAGCATAGCTACCTTTGTGACATTGTTTGAATGTCTATTAAGGTTTATGTGTGATGTGTTTTTTAATTTTTGGTTTTTTTTTTTTTTTGTATTTATGTTTCTTGAGCTTACAGGGTAGAAGGAAGGCATGGGGAGGAAAGAAGGGATGATAAGGGGATATTTAAAAGGTGCCCATTAATCCTGCCTGAAAAATTTATGGTACAGAGGATGACATTTCTCTCTAACCACAATCTATCTACTAAAATAGATATTCTCATACCTTCCAAGGCTCCATGAAGATTTTTCTTAAAGGTGAATTTGTGAGGGGTACAACTAAAAATAAGTAAGCATTTAAAAATAGAGTAAATATATTTAGAAGGTAATAAACTAAATGCACATGTTTTAAACAATCTTATAGTTTATATTTTTTTCTTTTGGTAAACAGCATATGAAACACAGCTGGCAATAAAATTAGAGTTCATCAAAATTAGCACTGTCTCATGTACAGGCACAGTAAAAATAATTTCACTATCTGAAATGCTAATAGCTAACACTTACTACAAGAGGTGTTTTTTCTTTTTTATTTGTGATACTGGGCATCAAACCTAGGGTACATGATACATAAGTACATGTAGGTAAGTGTTACCCCTGAGTAAGAGCCCTGGCCTTGGAAACAGTTTCTACATTTTAATGGTAAATGCTACCCAAGATAACAACTATAACTTATAAGTTAATACCTCATAATTTACAACTTATAACAACTCCTACTTATAACTCTTACAAGTTAACAACTTATAACTTACAAATTCTTAGAAGGAAGGTCTTGTCTTCATTTCCAGAGTTCTAGGATTACCCACACCAGCTATTTTTTTTAAAATATATTTTAAATATGAACTGCTTCACAGATACATAGAAATTGTATATAAGTGGGTATCCTGTAGCATTTGCTGTGGTTAGATCAGAATAGATGTATTTATCTCCTTAAACAATTTTTTCATCTCTTTTTGTTAAAAACATTAGGACTTTGCACTTTTAGAGTCATTTAAGTGTGTGGGCATTTTTTTTTTTTGCATGAGTATGTGTACAGTGTACATTACTTTCATGTCTGATGGCCCAAGAGACCAAAGGAGAAAGTCAGAGTTCCTGAGCCTGCAGTGACTGATGGTTATGTAATGCCATGTAGGCACTGGGAACTGAACCTAGGTCATCTGGAGGAACAGCATATGCTTTTAACCACAGAGCCATCATTCCAGTCACTTTTGCATCCTTGAAATATAGCACAGAGTGCTGTTGTCGGTAGACACTACACTCTAGAGTTGTACACCAGAACTTTTTGTCCTCCAATATAGTATCTATTGAGAATTTTAGAAGATTCTTGCTTGATTTTCCTAGGTTTACAAAGAAGCATGTAAACATGGTAAAATAGCAAAATGAAGTTAATCACATTAGCTTTCTAAGACAATAAGTGGGGAGGGGGCAAGGGTTCAAATCCTCCATATTTTGAGAACACAGCCTGGGAGCACATAGGGAGGGACCCATGGCTCCAGCTGTATATGTAGGGGAGGATGGCCTTGTTGGGCCTCGGTGGGAGAGGAAGTCCTTGGTCTCATGAAGGCTGGAAGCCCAGTGGGGGTGAGGGGAACTTGAGGGTGGGAAGGTGGGAGTAGGGGGGTGGGCAGATGGGAGAACATTCTCATAGAAGCAAGAGCAGGGTGGATGGGATAGGGGGTTTCTGGGTGGGGTGGGGGAATGGGGTAAGAGGATAACATCTGAAATGTAAATAAAATGTCCAAGAAAAAAATAAAAAAAAAAAAAAGAAGTCGGGGTGGGTCTATGCTTTTCTTTTTTGCCACTCTGTTCTTTAGCTTCTGCAGTGTGTCTTTTGTATTAATAATCATGTAACATCATTAGATGCCTTGATTTCCCTGGTGCCTTAATATTGTTTTGTAGATTTGTTTAAATTAACATCCAAATTACATAGTCGACTCTGTCCTAGGCCCATTGTGTAGTGTGTGTTCACTCACAGGAGATATAGCATATGTGAAAGACGTGAAGCACAATCATAAAGAAATACTGCAACCTATAATTCTAAATCAAAAGCTAAAGCTGGTCAACACTGGCAATTCATCTGTTTTTTCCTCCTTGAGAGGAGGAAATCTAAAAATTTCTTTTCTTTCCTTTTTGAAAATTGTATACACGCATGTAATATAGATTGGTTATTTCACAGTCTCTTCTTTGCCCTCTCTCACGCCTTTCATATTGAACTCCCATTCTTCCCTACGAATTCCTCAATATTTTCATTTTTCTTTTCTTTTCTGTGACTCATTAGATTTAGATATGGGTTTGAGATTATTTACTGAAATATGGGCAATTTTCCAGTGGCTATTCCACTTCAGAAAATGGCTCATGAGAAGATGTTTTTGATACAGCATCTCAATATTGCCCAGGTTGGCAGAGAATTCACTTTCTCTAGCCTTATAGCCTTGAACGTGGAGCAATCTTCCTGTCCTAACATCTTGAATAAAGGGATTACAGGACTGGGTCGGCAAGGCTTGGTGGGTGGTTTATATTTTTGCTCTGGTCTACTGTCCAATCCCTGTCCTTTTATGTGAAAAGGTAGGACCATCCTGGATTTGTACTTAGTATTCACTTGCTTTCCTTTCTTCTTTTTAAAAACATTTTTTTAACCACATAAGCATGTGTTCTTAAACAATATGTTGTTTACTCTTGCTTGTTTTGAAGCTTTAGAAAAATAACATATAATGTGTTCTGTTTCTTTTTTCTGTCAACATAATGTAACTAAAGATCATCCATGCTGTTGGTGTGGCTTCAGTTACTTAGCTTTACTTCACAGGCTCTCATAGCATGCTGTCTTTGTTTGCCTATTTTACTTTTGACAGCAATGTCTAGCCTTTTCTAGTATGGACAATTCCTCTGAGCAATGTATCTCTTGTAACATAATCGGAAGGTTCAGACAGTGGGAGCCCAGGAATGGACTTGCTTTAATGCATTTGTTACCTTTAATTTTATGTAATGATGCCAAAATGTTTTAAAAAGTGATTACACTAATTAATGTTGCCACTAAGAGTTAATAAGAATCTGCACTGAGGTCAATGCATTTTTGCCAGAGTAATTTTTCTCAAATTCTGTCTATTTATAATATGAACTGTGATTTTAATGTGGTTTTTCTCCTTTAGAAATAGTAAGTTTGAACAAACATTAAATCTTTCTTCTATCATGAAAGTTTGAGGGCAGAATGAGATTCTGTTTTAGAAATCTGATAGATAGATAGATAGATAGATAGACAGATAGATGATAGATATAGACAGATGATATATAAATGATATAGACATGGTTGATGATTGATAGATGATAGTTTAAATAGATTGATAGATAGATGACAGATAGATTATAGGTAGATAGAGGAAGTAAGCTCTAGAAGATAGCATTTTGAAAATTGAACTTTGTATATATTGGATATTAGGCCTCTATCGGATGTAGGATTGGTAAAGATCTTTTCCTAATCTGTTGGTTGCCGTTTTGTCCTATTGACAGTGTCCTTTGCCTTATAGAAGCTTTGCAATTTTATGAGGTCCCATTTGTCGATTCTTGCACTTAGAGCATAAGCCATTGGTGTTCTGTTTAGGAACTTTTCTCCTGTGCCTAGGTATTCTAAGGTCTTCCCCACTTTCTCTTCTATTAGTTTCAGTGTCTCTGGTTTTATGTGGAGATCCCTGATCCAATTGGACTTGAGCTTTGTACAAGGAGATAAGAATGGATCAATTTGCATTCTTCTACATGCTGACCTTCAGTTGAACCAGCACCATTTATTGAAAATGCTGTCCTATTTCCACTGGATGGTTTTAGCTCCTTTGTCAAAGATCAAGTGAGCATAGGTGTGTGGGTTCATTTCTGGATCTTCAGTTCTATTCCATTGATCTTCCTGCCTGTCTCTGTACCAATACCATGCAGTTTTTATCACTATTGCTGGGTAGTACAGCTTGAGATCAGGGATGGTGATTCCCCCAGCAGTTCTTTTATTGTTGAGAATAGTTCTCGCTATCCTGTTTTTGTTGTTGTTATTCCAAATGAATTTTCAAATTGCTCTTTCTATCTCTATGAAGAATTGATTTGGAATTTTGATGTGAATTGCATTGAATCTGTAGATTGCTTTTGGCAAGATGGCCATTTTTACTATATTAATCCTGCCAATCCACAAGCATGGGAGATCTTTCCATCTTCTGAGATCTTTGATTTCTTTCTTCAAAGACTTGAAGTTCTTGTCATACAGATCTTTCACTAGCTTGGTTAGATTCACTCCAAGATATTTTATATTATTTGTGACTATTGTGAAGGATGTCATTTCTCTAATTTTTTTACAGCTTGTTTATCTTTCAAGTAGAGGAAGGCCACTGATTTGTTTGAGTTAATTTTATATCCAGCCACTTTGCTGAAGTTGTTTATCAGGTTTAGGAGTTCTCTGGTGAAAGTTTTAGGGTCACTTAAGTATACAATCATATCATCTGCAAATAGTGAAATTTTGACTTCTTCCTTTCCTATTTGTATCCCTTTGACTTCCTTTTGTTGTCTAATTGCTCTGGCTAGGACTTTCAGTACTATATTGAGTAGGTAGGGAGAGAATGGGAAGCCTTGTGTAGTACCTGATTTTAGTGTGAATGCTTCAAGTTTCTCTCCATTTAGTCTGATGTTAGCTACTGGATTGCTATATATTGCTTTTACTATGTTTAGGTGTGGGCCTTGAGTTCCTGATCTTTCCAAGACTTTTAACATGAAGGGATGTTGAATTTTGTCAAATGCTTTCTCAGCATCTAGTGAGATGATCATGTGGTTTTTTTTCTTTGAGTTTGTTTATATAGTGGATTACGTTGATGGATTTCTGAATATTGAACCATCCCTGCATTCCTGAGATAAAGCCTACTTGATCATGATGGATGATTGTTTTGATGTGTTCTTAGATTCTGTTTGCCAAAATCTTATTGAGTATTTTTGCATTGATATTCATAAGGGAGATTGGTCTGAAGTGATCTTTCTTTGTTGGGTCTTTGTGAGGTTTAGGTATGAACATGACTGTGGCTTCATAGAACAACTTGGGTAGTGTTACCTATGTTTCTATTTTGTGGAATAGTTTGAAGAGAATTGGTATTAGATTTTTTTCTTGAAGATCTGATAGAATTCTGCACTAAAACCATCTGGTCCTGGGCTTTTTTTTTTTTTTTTTGGAGACTTTTAATGACTTCTACTATTTTTTAGGGGGTTATGGGACTGTTTAGATTGTTTATCTGCTCCTGATTTAACTTTGGTACCTGGTATCTGTCTAGAAAGTTATCCATTTAATCCAGATTTTCCAGTTTTGTTGAGTATAAGCATTTGTAGAAGGATCTCATGATTCTTTTTAATTTCCTTAGTTTCTGTTGTTATGTCTCCCTTTTCAGTTCTAATTTTATTAATTTGGATACTGTCTCTGTACCCTCTGGTTAGTCTGGCTAAGGGTTTATCTATTTTGTTGATTTTCTCAAAGAACCAACTCCTGGTTTTGATGATATTTTGTATAGTTTTTTTTTTCTGTTTCTACTTGGTTGATTTCAGACCTGAGTTTGATTATTTCCTGCCATCTACTCCTCTTGAGTGTATTTGCCTCTTTTTGTTCTAGAGCTTTCAGGTGTGCTGTCAAGTTGTTCGTGTATGTTCTCTCCAGTTTCTTTTTATAGGCACTTAGAGCTATGAGTTTTTCTCTTAGCACTGCTTTCATAGAGTCCCACAAGTTTTGGTATAATGTGTCCTCATTTTCATTAAATTCTAAAAAGTCTTTAATTTCTTTATTTCTTCCTTGACCAAGTCATCATTGAGTAGACCATTGTTCAGTTTCCACGTGTATATGTGCTTTCCATTGTTTTTGTCATTATTGAAGACCAGCCTTAGTCCGTGGTGATCTGATAGGGTGCAAGAGATTATTTCAATCTTTTTGTATCTGATGAGGCCTGTTTTGCGACCAGTTATATGGTCAGTTTTGGAGAAGGTACCATGAGGTGCTGAGAAAAAGGCATATTCTTTTTTTTTTCTTTCAGAAAATAACCCTATTAAAAAATGGGATACAGAGCTAAACAAAGAATTCTCAACTGAGGAAACTTGAATGGCCAAGAAGCACCTAAAGAAATGTTCAGCATCCTTAGTTATCAAAGAAATGCAAATCAAAACAACCATGAGATTACAACTCACACCAGTCAGAATGGCCAAGATCAAAAACTTAGGTGATAGCAGATGCTGGTGAGGATGTGGAGAAAGAGGAATAGTCCTCCATTGTTGGTGGGATTGCTAGCTGGTAAAACCACTCTGGAAATCATCTGGTATTTCCTAAGAAAATTGGACATAGTAATACCTGAGGACCCAGCTATACAACTCCTGGGCATATACCCAGAAAATGCTCCAACACATAACAAGGACATATGTGCCACTATGTTCATAGCAGCCTTATTTAAAATAGCCAGAAGCTGGAAAGAATCCAGATGTCCTTCAACAGATGAATGGATACAGAAAATGTGGTACATTTGCACAATGGAGTATTACTCATCTATTAAAAACAATAAATACGAGAAATTCTTATGTACATGGATAGAACTAGAAAATATCATCTTGAGTGAGGTAACCCAATCACAAAGGAACACACATGGTATGTACTCGCTGATAATTGAATATTAGCCCAAAAGCTTGCAATATCCAAGATACAACTCACAGACCACATGAATCTCATGATCAAGGAAGACCAAAGTGTGGGTACTTTGGCCCTTCTTAGAAGGGGTAACAAACTACTCATGGGAGCAAATATGGAGACAAAGTGTAGGACAGAAACTGAAGGAGTGGCTGGCCAGAGCCTGCTCCACCTGGGTACCCATTCCTTGTGCATTCACCAATGGTAGACACTGATGTGGATGCCAGGAAATGCATGCTGACAGGAGCCTGATATAAGGATATAAGGAGCCATCTGTCTCCTTAGAAGTCTGCCAGACCTCTGAAATATACAGAGTCAGATGCTCACAGCTAAGCATTGAGCTGATCATGGGGTTTCCAATGGAGGAGTGAGAGAGAAGACTGAAGGAGCTGAAAGTGTTTTTGGCCCCATTAGGAGAGCAACAACACCAAACAATCAGAGCTCCCAAGGTCTAAACTACCAGCGTGGGAGCACATACAGAGGGGTCCGTGGCTCCAGCTGTATATGTAGGGGAGGATGACAGTGTCTGGCATAGATAGGTGAGAAAATCCTTGGTCCTATGAAGGCTGGACGCCCCAGTGTGGGGGAAATCATGGGTGGGGAGGTGGGAGTAGGAGGGTGGGTGAGGGCATATCTTCATAGAAGCAGGAGGAGAGGAGATTAGGTAGGGTGTTCCTGGGTGGGGGGAAAGGGGATTACATCTGAAATGTAAATAAAATATTCAATTAAAAAATTAAAAAAAAATTGAACTCCCACACCCAAGTTGTTTTGCAACCCATTCTTTCAGTTCACTTACCTTCAGTTACTGCTGCATGGAAATGTTAAATAGCAATTTCACAAAAAAAGAACTAATATGTTTTAAATTAAGTGTTTGGTTTATTTCTCTTTCCTTTTCCTCTTTCTTTCTTTCTTTCTTTCTTTCTTTCTTTTTTTTCTTTCTTTCTTTCTTTTGACTTAATTCACTTTATTTTTCCTATATAAAAACTCTTACATGGCATTCACAGCTGGAGCCTAGGTCCTTTGAACAGAGACTTTGGTGTGGGTTTTTACAAGATGGCTGGTGAAATCCTGATAAGGAGACTTGGTGAACACAGTTGGGATGTTTAGAGTTAAGTCTCTGTAGGTCTTGGAGATGATTTCAAAAGTGGCCTTGGAAAAGTTGTGCAGGGTGGCTATGTAGACCCTGGCTGATGTGTATCAGCCCTGAATGCCAGCCATCATCAGAAACTTCCTGGGCTCAGCAGTAGAGACAATGCCAGTGCCTCTGGGGGCATGAATGAGATGCACAAGCAGAGGGCCACAGCAGCCTGGCACTTTGCATGGAACAGTGTAGGCCTTAACAATCTTGTTCCCCCAAGCAGTATCTTCACACAGAGACAAGGAAGTATGGTCAAGATGATCACCCCTTGGAAGGCAGTGGCTACTTCCTTAGGGTACTTACACCAAGACCTTCATGACCATTGTACTTTCCTAGCAACAAAAAAGTCTTGAACCTGGTCTTCTGACCATCTTAAGTCTGCTTTTGTACTGGCATAATCTTTAGAAAAACTCATCCCTTATGGGTATACCCATTAAAAAGTCAATAATCTTGTATTCTTTAATGGGCAAGGAGAACAGGCAGATTTCCTCCAGGGACTTGATCTTTATGTCCTTGATCAGGTGGCCCAGCTTGGTGACAAGGATCCACTTCTTGTTTTCAGCT
The DNA here is from genome assembly GCF_011762505.2 of Arvicanthis niloticus. Lineage (NCBI taxonomy): Eukaryota > Metazoa > Chordata > Mammalia > Rodentia > Muridae > Arvicanthis > Arvicanthis niloticus. The sequence continues at coordinate 28,263,399 of NC_047668.1, forward strand.
TTATTGCAGTCTCAACCATAACAAATTGTTTTCTTGAAGAAGAAGCCTGGTTTTTTGTTTCTTTGTTTTTTTTTTTTTGTTTGTTTTTTTTGTTGTTGTTTTTGAGACAGGATTATACTATGTGGCTCCTACTGCCTTGAATTCTTGATGGAACAACTCTCCTGCATGCTAAGAATATAAGCATGCACTATTATGTGGGTTTTTTCATTTTGTTTTGTTTGTTTGTTTGAAGACAGGGTCTCTCTCTATATCCTTGGTTGATATTGAGCTTACTATGTATACCAGCTTGACATAGAACTCACAGAGATACCCCTGCCTCAGCTTTTTGAATGCTGGAATTAAAGGAGAGAACCACCATCCTTACCTTTCATGCTGTTTTACTGATATGATGAAATTTTGTATCATCCTTATCTCTTCCACCAGGGGAAGAGCCATCTTTTCTTCAGTGCATCAACACTGTATATGCTACCTGCTTATTAGTTATATAATATTGACCTTTGTTATCAGATTGATGCTCTTCCTGTTAATGTGATTGTTAATGGAGCTCTTTATCTAATAATGATGCTAATGATTGTGAATATTTAAGTAAAGCAGGTACCAGAAGATAAATATCAGGAGTTTCACTCAGCTACTTGGGACATATCCACCATGGATAATGGGAACAACTGTGTAGTGTCATTGAGGCATGTGCCAGGCCATCAGTGTCTACCAGTCCTAAGAGTAGGCTACCCTAGAGGCTATGATTGCAAATAAGCAGAAGGCCAGAGACAGTTCTTGGGAAGAGATTGAAACCTTCAGTGGCTAAAATTCTTGGCAGTGGAAGAAACTCATTAGAGGGAATTTGAGGAACATATAGATGTACTATAGTGAGTTCACAAAACAATTTAGAAAATATGTTCATTCTGTATCTCCAGTAACAGCAGAGTTTTAGAAACATGGTCTACATCCAATGCGTATTTGATGAGAGAATAATTGTAACAGAGTGGGAAAATATTTCCTCCTCTAAATTGCTTTAATTCGTGCATTAAACAATTAACAGCATCTAATTAGCTAGACCTTGTATAAATCTATGCTTGATCATCCTAATTGGTGATTAACCTATTGATTCTTCTGTGTACTGGCTTTTTAAATTTCCAAGCTTTCCTTCATTAGAAAAACAAAACAAAATAAACAAAATATGGTCAGTCATTAGCATAGCAAATTTTATCATTTTTATAAAAAATGTTTTTCTTAACTACCTTCTTTCTAAATTGTAAAGAAGACTTGGCAGGGATTAGGCATTGTTACATACAGAACTTTTAATCATCATTCATGATCACTCAATGGGCAGAATGCTGTGTAAAAGCCTGACTCATGGATTTTTCCAGGAAGCTCTGGGAACAGGGATCCACCTACAGTTATTTGAGTATACTTGGCCCAGGGAATAGTACTATCAGGAGGTGTGACCTTCTTATAGGTGTCACTTTGGGGATGGGTCTTGAGACTCTTCTCTTAGCTACCTGGAAGACAGTCTCTTCCTGGCCGCATTCAGGTCAAGCTATAAAATTCTAAATTCCTCTAGCACCAAGTCTGCCTGGATGATGCTATCCTTCCCACCATAGTGATAATAGATTAAATCTTTGAAACTGTAATTCAGCACCAGTTAAATGTTTGCCTTTATAAGAGTTGCCTTGGTCACGGTGTCTCTTCACAGCAATGGAAACCCTAACACACCACCTCAGTGAAGCTACTGTGCATGCTTAGCCCACATATCCTCTCCAAAACATCACGTAAAATAAACACTGTGGTGTCCATCTCCCAAGCCAAGTTAAGTTAAACATGCTATCCATATCATTCCAGTCACATGGGCTCATGTGTTCACCTCATTCCATGCAGGAGAGCATAGCATTTTTACTTCATTCCAACTATGCCATGTCCTGTTGGTTATTGAACAATATTGGGCCTCCATCTGTTCTAATCAAAGAAGTGAAGCCTAAGATAATTGCTGTTTTTCCCAAGAATCTCTACAGAGAAACCAGATTTCATTCTAAATGCCAAGTACAACCCCTACTGGTACTGGTTGTCTGGGACATTGTGTTGTGAGTCAAATGAATATATGAAGGGATGGGGGAGAATCATGGAGAGCAAAGCTTCAAGCTTCAATGAAATCTACATTTAGAGACAGTACTTTTTTGTTGTGGGCTGTTCTATGTATTGTATAATATTTAGTAGAATTATTGGTATTTGTTTTTGGATGATCATATTCTTAGCAACACAATTGAGGCAACTCAAAATGCCTCTAGACATTGGCAAGTGCTACATGAAGGAGCCTTATGTAAGTTGCACATCTAATATACAAAAGGTAACACAGAACCTTTATCTTTAAATTATTTGCTCTTTTGGTTTAAAAAAAGCCTCATGGTAATATAGCTAAAGAAAAGCATAGTTAAAAATGTAAAGTATATGATTTGACATTCCTGCTGCTTAATGTGAGGAGCTGGGCATTTGTGTGTCTAAGCTAACATCACTGACAAAACCCATTGCTTACCATTGCTTCAAGAGGTGTGGAGAGACAGCGAATGGGAAGCAAAACAGAATGGATGGCACACACGAGTCAGGGATTCCATCAGTAACTGTAGGGTTTTCACAGATAGGAATGATGAGCTTCATTTTTCCTTCTTAAATTGGTTTGGGTTGTGCTTCTTTTGCTTACAGTCATGATTGACTTGAGTAGTACATAAAGATAATTTGAGAAGAAGAAATAGCAAGAAGACAGTGTATCCATTATAAATTTTCTTAGGTTTTTCTTTCCAGAGAGAAATGGTTTATTTTGGCTTACATTAAATCTATTTCCAAGTCACTTTGAAAATATATATATATATATATATATATATATATATATATATCCAAAAGTTATCCAGTGAATAAAACAGAAAAATATTTCATGAGGAGGAAAAAAAGATTCTTGTGAATGAAATTAGAGTATACACAAAATGAACAAAAATAGAACAATATACTTTAAAAAATGAAAATAGTTTAATGATAGATAGATAGATAGATAGATAGATAGATAGATAGATAGATAGATAAAATGTCTTAGCTAACTGGGGCTACCATCACCAAATGTCACAAACTAAGGAACTCTTAAGCAATATGAACTTACTTCTAGTAGTATGAAGCCTAGAATGTTCAAGACATAGATGCCAGAATATATCTATCTATCGAAGGTCCTTTCTCCTAAATCCTTCTTCGTTCGCTGTCCTTGCATGTTAGAAGAGTCTCTTCTTTCTTCTTCCTCTTCCTTCTCTTCCTCATCTTCTTTTTTGTTCTTGTTCTTTTTCCTTTTCTTCTTCCCTTTTTATTCTTATTCCTTTGTTTGTTTGTTTGTTTGTTTATTTATTTTTTGGTGTTGTAAGACAGGGTTTTTCTGTGTAGCAGTGGCTGTCCTAGAACTCACTCTGTTGGATCAGTCTGGCCTCAAATTTACAAAGATTCCCCTTGCCCCTGTCTCCCTAGTGCTAGGATTAAAGTCACACTCATGCACTGGCTGACAAGCCATTTTCATAGGATCCCAAAGATATAACTTCCAATCTCATCAACGTGATGGGTAGAATTTCATTGTATGCATTTTTGTGGGCCAAAACACACCAGACTCCAATAAATGTGGTTAAACACACACACACACACACACACACACAGAGAGAGAGAGAGAGAGAGAGAGAGAGAGAGAGAGAGAGAGAGACAGAGAGAGACAGAGAGAGACAGAGAGAGACAGAGAGAGACAGAGAGAGACAGAGACAGAGAGACAGAGTGACAGAGAGACAGACAGAGAGAGAGAGACACATATACACCCCTCCTGATTCTCCCAAACTCTGGTGAGAGAGATAGTATCAATCATCATATCTTTCAGGCTATGATGGCATGCATGCTGCAATGGGGATCTTTCCCAGTGTGGCCCCTACTGAAGAGAATGTCCCAGGAGCTTTTTGATACTCTACTATTCGCTTCTAGTTGCAAAAACAATTAGGTAGGCAGAAACAGAAATTCTAATAAATTCTTTGTGAAAAACAATAACCTTTGGGTTTTTTTTTTGGTTTTTTTTTGTTTTGTTTTGTTTTTTGTTTGTTTTCTAGTGAAGGACCTCGAGGCTGGAGTTGCTCTGTATCATACAGCCATGGAGAAAGTCATAGGAGGGCTTAGATCCACTTTCTGGTTTTGGGATGTATCTATGGTTTCTGTTGTGTGTGTGTGTGTGTGTGTGTGTGTGTGTGTGTGTTGTTTTCATGCATGTATAGAAGGTATTGGGTGTTGCATACACTCACTTCTAGGTATATGTGTGGAAGCTAGCGGCAGGTGGTGGGGTCTTCTTCTTTTGCTCTCTATCTTAAGTTATGGAGTCTATCATTGAAACTGGAACTGGGTATTTTGCTTATACAGTCTGGACAGCAAGCCCTCTGGGACAACCTATCTCATCCCTCTCCCAGTGCTGGGGTTATAGATACACACTCCAGTGCCCAGATATTATGTTGGTGCTCAGGGTTTGAACTTAGGTCTTCATTCTGTGCAACAAGCCATACCTCCAGCACAGCAATATAGTATTTTGTTAAAGAGATTTTCTTTCTTAAGAACTTGAAACCTTAAAAACTGATTGATAAATCCACTCAAAATGCAGCCGACTTTACACAGAACGTTGTTGCTCATGATACTCTACTCAACCTAAAATATGAAGGAAATGAAGAATGGCACGTTAACCAAATGGTATTTTAAGAAACTATTCCTGTTCTGGTGAGAGAAGCTGAACAAGAAGACAGGTTTGTTCATATGATTTAATTCCTTATAATTTATAGTCTCAATCCCACCCATTTGAACTGATGCAAACTTATGTTACTGATCCAAAGTTCTAGCCTTGCCCATTGTTACCTACCTTACAATCATTAGATTGTATTTGATAACATCAGGTAAGTTAGTATAGGCAGTAAAACTGAGGAACCAGAAAGGATTCTTCTGATGCTGGGCATCTGCCTCAGCGTAGCTGTGTGATTAGAAGGGCTGTTTCCTTGATCTTGTCAACCTGGGAATCTTGTGTCACCCACTCCCTGTTTACACACCCTCATGTGGACTGTCCCTTCTTGCCACCTTATTTCCTCTCCACTCAGCCATCACAGACTAGCTCTGACCTGAGTTATTCAGAAATGCAACTTCATCATCATCTACAAGATATAACCTTTAATTCCCCTGGGAACCTATTTCCAACCTTGCTTCTCACCATGTACTTTCTTTCAGGAATGGATGAGCCTGCAGATTTCTCTTTCCTTTATTATAACTACACTCTTATCACTATTTAATAACTATTTTATTTCAGTTTTCAAATTACTGTGCTTTTTTTTCTCCTGTTTGGGTTCAGATTGATATATGTTCTTTATAAATAACATGTCTTGAATACCAGTTTGGATAAATTAATTTGTTGCTTGTGATCATAAGAGCTGGCTTCACACAGGTAGGGTGCACCAACAGATTTCCCCCATGTGAGATTCTTGTGTTTATGAACTTTCTCCACAGAACTTCATGAAAGTAACCTAAAGGCCCACAACTGCCTGTATATGCCAAGATGCAGGACACTTAGATCAGTTTTGATGAGCACAAGGTCTGACATATTTGTCAATAGTCCCAGGAATACTTTTGCATAGTATAATATTTAGCAGCCACAGGAGAAGGGCAAACCAATATAATTAAGGTTAAGGGCACGTGGAATAACTGACTCAGAGAAGCTTAATGTGTCCCTCTTTCTATTTTAGCTTTGCTCAAGCTCAGGAATCAATGAACTAGGGCAAAGATATGTAAAGAAGTAAATTTCCGCATAAGATTTGTCTGTTTTTCTTTGTAGATTGTTAGTCATGCAGGTTAGTCTATCCATCTGAAAATCATGCTATTTTTCTAATGTCTGACAAATAATCTGGGAATGTAATTTAATTTATTAAGTTAAGAAAAAAGACACAAAATAACATCAGTGTTTATCCAGTTATTGATTTTGTTGAGAAATGTCAAACAAATTCTGCAGAATCAGTCATAGAAACTAGACTATTTTAGCATTCAAATATAAAACATGGACAGTACCATGAAAGTATTATACCTTTAATTTATTCCATATTAAAATGTGGTTAGACTTTCAGCACAACAGTAATGTGTTGAAAATATACTGTATCATTTGCTTTTCATAGGCATTTATATAAAAATATAACACTGAGTTTTAAAACAGTGAAACTTAATGGAATACTTTGGGGAATTTTAATATAATAAACATTTAAATGATACAGGGTGTGTTAACAACAGAAAATTAAATGTAGTATGAAAATCAATAATTATGCCATAATACCAGAAGAGCAAAGCTTAGTGATTTTCAGTATAGCTGACTCTTTACAGATAAATGTCTTCCAGAATATAGAGATTAATAGGATCTAGGCTTAGATCAGCTGATTAAACAGCATACTATGCAATCAATATAACATTTGCAGATCATCAAAAGTTAGTTACTAAATATTAACCTCTTCAGAGAAACTTATGGATAGATCATGCCACATTAGAGAATGACTTTGAAAGGAGGCAGACATAAAGGTCCATCTGAATAATTTTCTCCTTTTGTAGTTGAAAACTTCATTAGATTGTGAATAAAAAATAAATGTAAGTAAAGCTTTTAAAATATTTGAAATATATTTTCAAAATAGCATTCAAGTTGAAGCCTATGCTTGTAATATGTGAAAGTGAAAAGAATAAAAGGCATGAGTGGGGACAAATGGGGAGCCAATTTAGATAACCACAGAAATGCTTTCTCCTAGATTAAGTCAATAGTTTTCAGCTATGTTCTTTATATGGCATAATGATTTTCTAAAACTATGCTAATTCTAAAAAAAAATGCTCTTACAGCAGCATTTTATTGATATTTACTTTATCTTCAACACATTATAAATACAATGATATAATTAAAGTAAAAGTCAAAGGTATTTAAAATCCTAGGAATTCAGAAAAATTGAAATAAAAGGAAAGCAAGGAATGAAAATTCCCTATAGATTTTTTTTTATATATATAAAGTGAATGTTACAAAAAGATGCCAGGAGAAAATTCTAACATTTAACACAGGGTCTAGATAAAAAGAAACATGTGGGAACAGCACAAAAATGTATACATCAAAGTGAAGTTCTTGGCTAGGGATGTAGCAGTTGGTCTAATATTTGCTAGCATACAGGAAGCCCTGTCTTCAATCTCCAAGAATAAATACAGGCAGGCATAGTGTTATATATCTATAATACTAGTACCCAGGGAGTAGAGGTTGGAGGATTAGGAGTTCTAGGTCATCACCACCTACATCAAGAATGTTGTAGAGGAATTTTAATTCAGCAACATGGCTGCTCTGGCCTGAAATCACATCCAACAATACGATCCAGCTGGAATGCAGATACAGCCTGGATTATGGTATAATATGGCTAGTATATGAACATATTCTTAGTATATACCTTTATCCCTAACAATTCAGGGAAGGTTAGTTTGTAGAAAGAAGAACCAACATTTAAAGGTGACATCTAATTGAGTGGCAGACAAACTGATACATCAGAGAAAGATTTGATAGAATGAGTCATACGTAGGATATGGCCAACTATCAGGAGAATAGAGAGGAAAGAAAGGCCACTTAACAGCAGTCAGAGAGAAAAGTGAGGGGATAGATGTGTATGGAACTTTTACTGGGACAGTTTTTACAAAGACAGTTTATAAAGAGAACAAGCTAGACACGGATGAAGACAGAATGAAGCAGAGAATGAAAAGGAGCCAGAAGATGAGAACCTATTTGCAAAGTTAGTATGAGGCCAGGAAGGGCAATTCAGTCAGAAGCCCAGAGAAGACATATTGGATCAGTATCTTGGAAGATTAGATTGTATGGAAGTGAGAAGCTTCCAGACCTAGGTCTAGGGATACATAGAGCAGAGAAAGAAATGCTCTGGGCTTAATCCAAGCCTGTCTATTCACATAGCTTGTGTATGGCTCTCACCTCATCACTTCCTCTGAGAAATTAAAAGCAGCATTCACAGAATGTGATAGCCATCCTGGACTATACAAGACCCTTTTTCAAGTAACCAGAACAAAACTGAAACTCAGTGGAATAGTGTGTCCTGCTTTTAACAGTAACAAAATTCCTCAGTGCATTTCTATAACCAATAGATAGTAGTTCATAATGAATTCAATTATTCCTTAAAAAACGTTGGACCAAAATTTGAGGCATCAAATAAATGTACTCAAATAGCATGAAGTTCCACTTTTGTTGTAAAATCCTAGGAGCTAAGAAACCACATACAAGCCAAAGATTGTGGAAAGAGGCTAAAAACCGAAAGGCTGGAAGGGCAGGGGGAAGTAAAAGCGCACCACACTTTATCTACTGAATAAATTTGCTTTTTATTTAAGCTGAAAAAAAATAAAATCTCAGGAACTCAGGTCTTTATAGCATATTATTCAGTGTTGACTGAGAGTATACTTCTCCTGAGCTCCACATCTTATTACCAGCAATGACTTGAACTATTCTCTTAGCTTTCTGTACCTCAGTTACTGTTTGTAAAAGGAAGGAGTAATTTTTATATCATAGAATTCTGTGCAGAAAGGATTTAAAACAATGTTTGATTCATCATAACCAGAATTAGACTGGAATCTTGTTTATTTAGTAAACTTTCAACAATATATATGCATTTTAACTTTCAACAATATTGATTTGCATTTTAGGTATGGGGGCTGTCATTGATGGCCATAATTATTATTTTAGTTTGTCAGGTTACTCTCACCTATCAGATTAGTCATATTTTAAAACTTTCTTCAATTTTATTAAGTGCTCAAGAAATTATAATCTGATGGCCTTCAGATGGTTGGGTCTGGATTATCTTAGTGATCTTATGCGTGGCAACCCCATTGTTTATCCCAACTTACATCCCATGGACTTATATTGAGATGCTCGTCTTTTTTGCATCTGTGCATCTATCCACTGGGCTCAGAAAAACCTTTCACCTTTCCTAGTATTTCAGAATCAGATCTAAATTGTGAGGAACTTTGTTCCCTACACTTTTATATCTCCTTGCTCTTTCGATATTCCTGCCTTTAGGACCTCAACAAAAAATGAGATACACTGAATCTAATAGAAGAGAAAGTGGGAAGAAGCCTCAAACTCATTGGCACATGGGGAAATTTCCTAAGTAAAGATAGTTATATCATCCTTTCCTTCTCCCAAGCCCTACTGACAACACTGAATATTGGACATGCCAGAGATATTTCTCACTTCATATATGAACTCCAATAAACTGGAGTAATTTTTGTGTCCTTGATAAAGTAGCCACCTTGGGACAAGTCTTCTCTGAAGGGCATGGGACACATATGAATTCTGGATTTCCAGAAACTATTTTTCTTCTCAAGCAGGAAATAAAAGTTTGAAGTAATCAGTATATGTACAGAAGAACTAGTGGGAGAAAATGGGGAAATCCTTAAAAATATGCTGACAGAATTTAAAACTTACTGAATTATCTTAGTGTCAGGTTGGAGATGACAGAGGCCAGAGTCAGTAAACTGGAAACCAATCAGAGAATGTTGTCAACTTTGAACAACAAGAAGGAAAACAGGCTAGAAAAGGAACTGTCCAGAGCTTCAGAGACATATACACATGAATATAATGATCAAAAATATAATGTTCATGTGGCTGGAATCCAGAAGAGGAGAAAGACAGTGGCAATGGGTGAGTTCCCAAAGGATTCATGAATGGAAATTTTCTTTCTTTTTTTTTAAATTCATTTTTATTGGATATTTTATTTACATTTAGATATAATATCCTTTCCGCATTCCCCCCCACACACCCAGAAACCCCGTATCCCATCCCTCCTCCTTCTGCTTCTTTGAGGATGTGCCCTCACCCACCCACTCCCACTTCCCTGATCTCGCATTCCCCCACACTGGGGCATCCAGCCTTCATGGGACCAAGGACCTACTCTCCCACCTATGCCCAACAAGGCTATTCTCCTCTACATATACAGCTGGAGCCATGGATCTCTTCCTATGTGCTACAGGCTAGTGGTTTAGACCCTGGGAGCTCTGGTAGGTTGGTATTGTTGCTCTCCCCATGGGGCCCCAAACTCCTTTAGTTCCTTCAGTTTTCTCTCTCACTCCTCCATTGGGAACTCCTTGACCAGATCAACGGTTAGCTGTGACCATCTTGCCTGTGTATATGTCAGGCTCTGGCAGACCTCTAAAAGGACACCTATATCAGGCTCCTGTCAGCTTGCACTTCCTGGCATCCACATCAGCATCGACCTGAACATGGGATGGGTACCCAGGTGGAGCAGTCTCTGAATGGCCCCTCCTTCAGTTTCTGTCCCACACTTTTTCTCCAGATTTGCTCCCATGAGTATTTTGTTACTCACTCCTAAGTAAATTTGGTCTTCCTTCTTTATGAGCTTCAGAAAGTTGAACATAGCATTATCTGAGGACCCAGCTATACCACTCCTGGGCATATACCCAGAAGATATTCCAACATATAACAAGGACATATGCTCCACTATGTTCATAACAGCCTTATTTATAGCAGCCAGAAGCTGGAAAGAACCCAGATGTCCTTCAACAGTGGAATGGATACAGAAAATATGGCACATTTACACAGTGGAGTATTACTCAGCTATTAACAACAATGAATTCATGAAATTCTTAGGCAAATGGATGGAACTAGAAAATATCATCCTGAGTGAGGTAACCCAATCACAAAAGAACACACATGGTATGCACTCACTGATAAGTGGATATTAGCCCCGACACTTGCAATACCCAAGATACAACTCAGAGACAACATGAGTGGGAATTTTCTCATCTGGGGAGACACAAATCTTCAGATCCCAGAAGTCAAGTAGATCCCAACAAGTAAACACTAGAACCAGTACAAGCAGACAACTCATAGTTAACTCTTGGAAATAGCCAGAAGGAAATTACATACTAGCTGCAAAGGTACAGTAATTTCAGGACTTCTTTTTCTATCTATTACCAAGAAGGGAAGGGTTAGTGGTACCTTTTATTTTAAGAGAGAGGGGGTTTTGGGATGGGGAAACCTATCAGCTGTGAGCTGTATATCCAGAAATATTAATTCTAGGAGTTAAAGGGAAACAATACATTCTCAAATAAAAGAAAAGTTTAAAACAATAGATACTAAACTTCTCATGGAGCTGGAGGATGAAAATTTCTTCACCAAAAGTTACACATATTTATCTTCTGTTAAGAGCTCGCTCTATGTTACAAAAGAAGTCTTTGACTGCTGAATCTCTTTATTAGTAGATACAGAGGTTGTGTTCCCAAATGGTGGAAGCTCCAATGGATCTCTCTTTCATCAGGCTGATGATGGTGTCACTTCCTTACAATGATCTTATTGCATTGCTTTCTACATGTAATCATGAGAGGTCATCTTCAGACCAGAGAACCATTCTATAGCACATCCAGTAGGTTGTGTGTGTAGTTATACATATATCCACATCCCTCCGAAAGATCTCAGGGAACAAAGCACTGTTTTAATGAGTAGGAATCTATTCCTATGATCACAGTAGAAGTTCTCGAGGCTTTTCTCCTATGATCACAGTAGAAGTTCTCGAGGCTTTTCTTGCTACTACAACTAAGCGAACAATTGCCTAAGGATGCCTTGTAATTGGCCTGAATCAGAACAGAGAGCAGTTCCAGAAACAGAGTCGAAAGTTGGTACGAAAATCAATTGTGAAATCATAGTAAAACATAGAAGGAATGAATTGTAGTCTGTGTCCCTGCACATATAGCTAGATACAAATGACCCACTCTTTGAATCTGTACTGTCTCTTGTTCTTTCCATTTATTTTAAGAAAGGAGCTAAATGGACCACAAAGAAACCTGTGTAGGTATACATCTCTTTGAAAATCTCTGTGGGAATTCTGAGAGAAAAATCAAAGGCTTGGTGATTTTCAGCAAGGCAACCTCAGGCCAATGTCTAAGGTGATGGGATTTAAGAAACTGATCTAGTTGTCCCTCAAAATGCTGGTGACTTTTGTCTGTGACATGAACATAAGAGAAATCAAATTATACAATGATGTGCCAAATGACAGTATACAGTCGTGGACTCTCCCAAATCCCAAAGTGTTCATAAAAATGACCTGGTGTGCCAACACAGAAGATAGTTCTAGCTCTTGTCAAGAGCTTTTTACCTTTTGCTTGGGCCAAAAGGTCCCTAAATGGATACTGACAAGACTTGATACATATTCTTGGTTTTGATTCCTATACTCATTAGCTGTGCCATGAATGCTATCAAGGGTCTTGGATGAAATATACTGAATCAATTTGGCTCTGCTAATTGAATTTCATTAGAACAAAGCACTCACTTCTCCTGAAACCATGGCTGAAGAAACAGAAACATCGCTCTCAGTGGAATTTTTATATTCCTCATTACCCTAAATAGTAGTGGGTTAATAAAAACTGACACAGGAAATGAAAACACCTCTTTTAAAAGATGCAAACAAAAGATGTGACAAAGGATTACAAGTCTGCATTCTAGACTTATATTTTGTGATCCACAATCAAAGGGACCAACCAGTATGTCTAATTTGATACATTGTTATGGGTTTCTGTTGAAATTAAGGAGTAGGAGAAATGATGTGATCCAGAGACACTTATGAGTATCATCTCTTAGATGTGAATTTTTTTAAATGACAGACACAATGATCCCTAGGCTACAACTACTTTCCTAAAGGTTGATGAGGTAAAAACAAACAAACAAACAAACAAACAAACAAACAATGTCCCTTAATAACTAACTTAACCAAAAGAATGCTGAAGAGTTTGTTGAGGTGGATAACTTCTGCAGGACTCCCAAATGGTATCTAACAACAGCAAATAATTTGGTTCCTAACAGATGTCATCGCAGTTGCCCATGCTCAGTGTCCCGCACTATGCTCTATATCAAGTCTTGTAAGTTGATGTCATTGGGACTGTAGTTAAGAAGAGAATCCCTAACCTGTGTCAACTTGCTACTCTACATAGGGACTGGACCAGCAACTCATCTTTATAGGAAAGATTTGTATTAAAAAAATGGAAGAAAGGCTAGATAGTTATTGGGAGTGTGCAGTGAATTAAGGAGTACTTCGTAAAAGAAAATGCTAACACAATTTTATTTCTCCTTGAGAGTGGTTTGGGACAAGAAAATAGTAGTTTCTTTAGTTTGAAAGGCTTAGATACTTTATGGGTAAGGCAGTGTTCTGAGAATTCATGTTCTTTTGAAGAACTAAAGTGGTTATAAGAGTAGCAGCTATCAACACACACACACACACACACACACACAGTTGTGAGTGTTTTATGTCTCCTAGTGGATATAGTCATAGGGGCCATAATGATCTTATAAAACAATGATAATGTGGCTATGCAAGTTCCTGCTTTATCAGAATGGGTCTGTGAACATGGAATCATGGAAAATAGGAGCTTAGAGGAAATATTTATTGAAGTTCAGGGAACAATCATTTCATGGATATTATGGTAATGATTAAACAAATAGGTGATATCATAATAAAAGAATAAATGCTCATTGTCCCATTTGTCACTATATATAAAAGTGCTTCTCTGCTTTAGTGGATGGAGAGCTGATATTGTGCAGGTAAGTAGATGTGAGAAAGGTAGTATCAACATACCTCAACAACAATAAAAATAATCAGATTTATAAATGGACAAAGATCTAAAAAGGACACTTCTCTAAAAACTATATACAAAAGAAAAAGGGCTAACAACTATATGAAGGTATGTTTAAAATTTCCAATAATTAGACAAATACAAATCAATTTATAGTGAGTTAGCAATGCACATCCATGAACATGGTCACTAATAAAATAGACCGTTTTATTGTTATTATTACAAGTAGTGAGTGTTAATACTGATGTAGAGAAGACAGAACTCTTAGGTGATGCTGGTGAGAATATAAAGTAGAACCATTTCTATTGCAAATAGTATCAAGTTTCTAAATTCCTAAAGATAAAATTCTGATATGATATGTCACTCTTACTCATATGTATATGTACGAATATTCCAAGTATATATATAATAATACGTGTTAAATCAAGGTATTAGAAGAACATTTGCACAGCCATGCTTAGTAAAGCATTATTCATAATATCCAAAAAATGAAAGCAGTATACAAAGAATTGGGTGAAATAATATAATCTATACCTAAAATGAAAGATTATTTTGCCTAGAAAGGAGAGTGTCTGTAACCTAGAAGTCATCGTGCTGAATGAAATAAGCCATTCACACAGGATCAAATAATTCATGGCTCCACTCATGGATATATCTAGAGTAAGTAAGCCACACTAACAGAAATAAAATGATGGTTGAGGGGGTTTAGGATGAGGGAAAGAGATAAGGAATAGAATTTAAATGTATAGAGCAAGATAAAAACATCTTAGGGATATATCACACAACCTCATGAATATAGTTAGCACTGCACTGTGAAAATGTGACATTGCTGCCTTTGGTTTTGAAAACATAAATCTAACACTTTTCACTGTATGTGCTGCCGTACCTCTCAGCCCAGTGCACACTGTCTTAAATATCTCAGCTCACATCAACACTACTGCACAGTATGGACTTGCAATGTTTCTATTGTACACATAGAGTTTTGTGTTCTTAAGAAAGCAGATTTATAGAAACCAAAGACTTTTAGTATTTCCCTGCTATTCTTCTTTATACAAGTATCAAAATAATCTGTCTTTATATTGTGGGTTAGAATTTCAGAATTTTAGAATTATTGTTTGATTTGCTGACTTGACTTTATTAAAAATTTGTTAAGTGAATTTTAGCTTCAGAAAATTTATTTCCCATAATTCTGAATTAGATGCATACCTACATTTGCCAGGGTTTTAGTGTGAATTAATGGGACTGATGGATGTCCTTAGCATTGGTGACTCCAAATAAAGAGATCAACTTTGAAGGATGTTGAAGATACTCTTCATCGTACACTGTGTAGAATTTTCATTCAAGGTTTAATTCTTTATCTGAAAATAAGCACATTCATTCTATTAGTTATCAAATGTGCTTTACTTTTTTAATAGATCATAAAATTCTATGCATAATAATTATGTTAATTGTTTAAAAATACTTTACAGTTTATTGTTACTAAATGCTTAATTTATATTTCTAGTTTATATGATTATATACCCAAGGATGTACAAAAGTTTCTCAAGCCAAAATGAATCATTAGTGAAAATGTTTAAGAAACCACTGTCCTTTACCCTAATGCACAGATAGCTAAAATTAGGGAAACACACTACTTACCAAGTTAATATAAAAATAAATATTTGAGCTGATATTTCTTGATAGTCCAAGTTCTATGGTTAAGTTTGTACCAACTTCTGACAGGTTAATAGAAAGGAACAAAATGTGATCTGCAGGTATATTTTAATTATCATATTGATTATGCAATGCAGAAAACGAAGTAGACAGTTATCAATATAACCACTAAATTCCCAGATCTATAGTATCACCATTATCAACTCATATCAATCTCAATTATTTGTCTCTTAATGTTAGAGTTTTAATCACTTTGTCTTCTGTACCAAACTACTATAGAAATGACTTCCCTAAACAAGATCTGCCTGGTGGATGTGGTTGTGTTTATCTCTGATACATAGGAAGTAGAGGAAGAAGAATGAGGAGGTCAAGGCCAGCCTCAGGTATGTAGCCAGTTTTAAGGCAACATGAGACCCATGTCAAAAATAAAACTCAAGCAAAACTTTGCTTCTCGAATTTGAGAACAGCAAAAGTCTGTGCTGCATCAGTACAGGCACAGTAAGGCCACTGTGTACTACAGCCTGCTGACATCACCATGCCCTGTGTCACAGCCAGAGGCATGTTTCACCCTATGCAATAGAAAAAGCACCAGTTAGCTCTCTGGCCTTTCAATTTAGGGAGTGAACTTTATTTAGGAATGTTCTAATCATCCTTTAAGTCTGAATCCTAAATACCATTACATTGAGAGTGGAGATGCAACACATGAATTTAGGTAGGGTTCAAATCTCTGAAGCCAATGTGTTTGTTTGTCTTGTTTATTTGTTTTTATGTGCATGAGTGTTTTCTTTGCAGGTAGGTCTATGTACCACGCAACTGTGGTGACCGGAAGAGAGAACTGGATTATCTGGTACTGAAGTTACAGATAGATGCTAGCTTTCACGTGGGTACTGGCAATTGAATCTGGTTCCTCTGGAAGAGCAGCTAATGCTCTTTACTGCTGGGTCATTATTTATTCAGCCCTTTCAGAGTGTTTCTTGGGTGATGAAGACTCAGAGTATCTCTCATTTGTTGCTTACCTTCCACAAGAATTTCTGCTAAGGAGCCCAGGTCTTCCTTTTAAGAACATTGATAGATTTGCCAAAAATTGATCAGACATTAAGGAATATGTTGGAAAAGGCCATTACTTCGTTTACACTCATGATTAAAACATCTACCTGATAGTTACCGAAATCTGTTTTTTCTTTCCATTCATATTACATTTATGATTGCAAAGGTGAAATGCCATTAATAGAATATTATAATATCACTTGAGGACTTGTCCATTTGCCTTCATGCTTTTGAAAATTTTGACAAATGAGAATAGATAATACCATATGGAACTAAGAATGTTGACTATACTAGATCCTATTTGTTGAGAATGGAATTTTCTAAATAGTTTGAAGAAAAATGAGGTTATAATAAAAGACAAATAGTGGGGCTGGGTAATAGCTTGGTTGGTAAAGTGTTTGCCATACAAGCATGAGAACCTGAATTTACATCTCCATCACCTACGTAAAAAATCAATGTGGCTGGGGCTAACAAGGCTGGCAAAATAAGTGAGCTCCAGGTCCATTGAGAGAAGACATTTTAAAAACTAAAATAGAGTTGTGAGTGATAATGCATGCCTTTCATCCCTCCACTCAGGGGACAGAAGCAGGTAGTTATCTGAATTCCAGGTCTACTGGTGTTAGAGAAGAAAAATCTGTATTAAACTAAACAAAACTGGAGAGTTATTAATAAGATATTCTAAATCAAGATCTGTTCTATACACACACACACACACACACACACACACAAACTGTGCATATGCACACAAAAGAACGATAAAGATTTGAACTAGCCTAATGTGTATCTGACTATCTAGCTATTCTAAGACTATGTAGTCATAATAATATGAAGACTTTTCTTGCTATCATGGAGTGTCTAAAGCAGGCAAGTTAAGAAGAAAAGACATTTATTTAGCTTAGAGGTTGGAAATTTTAAGGTTAATGTTGGTATTCCTCCTAGTTTTGGCTAGGAGAGATAAATGGAATTCCATCATGGCACCAGTGTGTGAAGGAACAAATGGTTCTTCTTTGAATCAGGAGGAAAAGAGAGTAAACTCCTAATGACCAAGGGCCTCCCACAAGTACACATCTCCATAAGGTTCTATCTCCTTGAAATACTGTAATGGTCTTTGAAGATGATTTTCCAATGGAACATGTTTACCTCCAATGATCTGTTATAAAGAAGGGATAAGCACCTACAGTCATCAGCCAGTGTGCTCTTCAAAACTTATATGTTCTTTAAAAGGTTTATAAAATTTATCAGTTTAAATAATTTAATGAATAGTTTCTTCTTTTGAATTGTTTCTCTGTTTTTTTTATATATTTTATATAGTCACTCAGTTTGTTCTTTTTTTAAAAAAAAAACATGAAGTAAGGCAATACTGTTGTAAATTTCTCATGAGTTAGCTGTGACTTAGCCTCTGAGACATATACATACATATGATTGAGCTTTTAAAAATATTTTTTAATTGAAATAAAATTACATCATTTTTCCTCTTCCCCTTTCTCCCTCCAGCCCCTCCCAGGCATCTCTCTTCCAAGAACTCCCATATACCTCCTTCCTCCAGGAAGTTGTTAACTATTTTCTTTGTTTTATTTTATATATTGATTGAGTTTATTTATTTAACATTGTTATTATGAGACACAGTCTCACTATGTAACACTGGCTGGTCTATGACTCTGTTGATCAGGTTGATCTTGAACTCACAGAGAAATACCAGGGTCTGCCTCCCCACTGCAGGGAGAAGAGGCATATGCTACCAGTCTGGCATAACATTGAGTTTTAATGCATTTTTTGGGGGGGGGTCTTAAAAAGTTTATTCAAATAAACTCATTAAACAAAAAATTAATAAGTAAAACAGATGAAAAATCAAACTTCTCTGATAATGGTCCCCCAGCTCATCGGAATCCTATCTACTCAGTTATTTACAGTCTCTACACTCTTGTTTCACTCAAATTCATGTCTAAAAAGGCTTTTCAAATTGCTAGGAATCCATTTAGCTCAATTTAAAAAAACTGTGGAATCAACAATTTCCAATTTCATTTACTGACCCAAATTTCTAAGCAGAAAAGTTAGTTTACATTTAAACAATTCCCACAAAAGCCTAGTCAATATTCTAGACTTTTTTTTTTAATTAATCACTTAAAGGAATTAAATAAAACGTCTTCTGTATGTTGTCCTGCCAAGGCTTCAGGGTAAAGTGACATAAAAATAAAGCAACTGAGGATGGGGAGATGGTTCAATTGGCAAAATGCTTGACTTGCAGGCAAGAGGTTCTGAGTGTGATGCCAGCAACCACACAAAGGGTAAAGCATTAGGGCATGTGCCTGTAAGCCTAGAACTAGGAACAAAACGGTTGGGTCTCTAGGGCTCAGTGTCTGGCTCTGGGATTTATGAAAGACCAACTCCCAAAACTACACTAGAGAAACATTTAAGAAAAATATCTAATATTGAGACCACACACACACACATACAGACACACACACACACTAATAGTTTGCATCTTTGTACTGTAGCAGTCCAAATTAGAGATTCAGAGGTCTAGATCTTCATAAATTATATTATTTTCTCTGTGACCTGTAAGAGAAAGCATAAAATTTCTAAGAGAAAGAATGATGCATTAAGAAAGTGAGCCTCCAGTTTAACCTCATCTGTGAAATTTTGTATAAATTGTCTGATTTAATTCAAGCAAAAATAAATGACTAGATATGCAAAAGAAGCACTTTTTCTTTATCAAAATGCAAACTCACCTTTACAACTGTAGTTTATTTAAAGTTGAATATCTTGAAAGGACATTTGTACTTAATTTGTTGCTGCTGTGATTATACAATATGTAATTAAAAAAGCAACAAGCAAGCAAACAAACAAAAAAACAAACAAACAAGAAAACCCAACTCAAGCACTCAGAAAGGTAAAAGAAATGCCTAGAAGAACCAGGACATCAGGCTGCTTTGGGGAACTCTGCTGAGAGGGTTTGGATGCTCAGTTTTCATTTCTGCTTCATTAGGCACAGATGGTATGATTTCTCAGCATACCTAGTAGAAAGGCAACAGCAAAGAAGTTTAAGGGCTAGCAGACGCCCAGTAATGAAAATGTGACTGTTAATTGCAAGGTTTTATTTCCAGATGTTTAGATATCTGAGAGGTCTCAGGCAGCCTGGAAAACAGACAAAACCAACTAAAGATAAAAATTTAGAGTTTGAGAAAGAAGAAGGTATCATAAATGAGAGGATTTAAAAAATTGTAGAGATACGAACAGGTGGGAACTGTGTTGATGATGCGTTAAGAAACTGAACCTCCAGTTTAACCTCATCTGTGAAATTTTGTACAGTTGACAAAAAATATTTATTTGGCGTAATAAAATACATACTATCCCTCTGTTACTAGTATGGAATTTAAGAAGTCAGGAAGTGTTAGGCACCATAAGAACCTCGCCCCAAGATGGCGATGGCCACCCGAGGGCCAAGTGATAAACAAGTCCTTATTAGGTGTGAAAGCTGTGCTTCAAGGTGGCCTGATCTTACACAAGCGTCACGAGCCTATGGAGAGATGATACGTGGCATGAGTTCATGGGCTCCTGGCAGGGTTTATAAGCTGCGCCCGGGAAGGGATCGCAGGCTCGCCATCTTGACTACCAACTGCTAAGCATCCTGAGTAAACAGCTGTGAGAAGGAACCAGTTGTTCTGTGTCTTAATTCCTGCTGGTCAAGGTTGGCGCGGCACAAGGAAGAAAAGTTTAACTTAGCAGTGCTTGATTTAATAAGTATAATAAATTTCTGACAAGGGTGTGTAGTTGTTTGTTGTTAATGTTTAGTCTTTCAAAGACCATTTCAACCATGCAAAACCAAAAGTCTAGTCTGAGAGAAAAGTAGAATAAGCATTTATTGAGACTTCAGTGCTCCATTGGGTTCTACAATGAGATAACATTCTCAATTGCCTAATTTTCATGCTTGGAAATAGGTAGTTTCTCTTCATATTGCCAAGAGAGACAACAGACTCTGAGAAAAGAGATGAGAGATTAAGAAAATTTAGAGAAGCAGCCCATAATATGAATCCAATGCATGCTCATATCTTCAAAAAAAATTAATACATATTTATCCTGTGAAGGGTCCACACATATATATACATTCTCATCCAGCCACCACTAGCTCCCTTACAGATCCTTCTAGTACTTCACACCCCTGCAGGCAAGATGGACCTTCTGCTTCATCAGTGTCATACTGGTTATGAGGATGACCAAATGCTTTAAAATTGGATATGAGATTTGTTCCACAGGGGGCATTTTCACAGGGCACCGCATTGTAGAACCCAATGGAGCACTGGAGGCTTAATAAATGCTTATTCTACTTTTCTCTCATACTAGACTTTTTGAGATTTAACGATTTTTTATTTATGTGTCTTTGTGTGTGTGTCTTTGTGTGTGTGTGTGTATGTGTGTGTGTGTATGTATGTGTGTGTGTGTGTGCATAAGTTCATGCATGTTGTGTATGCACAGGAGCCTGCAGATGGCAGAAAACGGAGTCAGTATCAGGACTCATGGAACTGGATCTATCTGCATTTGTGAGCATACCATGTGGGTGCTGAGAACCAAACTTGGATTTTCTTCAAGAACAGTAAATGTTCTTAATCACTATGTCATCAATCTACCCCCAGGGCTACACTTTTTTGACAGTTATTTATTTGAGACACATCATTCTGTTGACCTTGATTCCAAGCAAAGATCTTGGAAGGTATCTTCAACTAGTTGTTTCTTTGTCCTGCCCTTCCTCTTTTCCACTGTGCCTGTTGCTGCACTTGGCTTCCCATTTGTTGTGCGCTCTGAAAAACAGTACTTCTGAAGGGCAATGCTTCAACTTCTGTTCTAAGGTCTGCTTCTTAAGAATGCTAGGCCAAGACATCACTTCTTTTGTTTCTCATCTGTTTCATTACTAGTTCTTCTAAAATTATCTCCTCAGCCCCCATGGAATTTGTATTCACATTTGTTTCTCTCTCTCTCTTTCTCTCTCTCTCTCTCCCTCTTTTTCTCTCCCTCTTTCTTCTCTCATGTATTATGTCCTGATTGCACTTTCATAGTCTTTGTACTCACATTTAATTAATTAATTATTATGTCTTTATTTACATATGTATGTATGTATGTATGTATTTTCTCATGTATTATGTCCTGACCACACTTTCCCCTCCCCATCTGCTTCCAGTCCCTTCTCTCCAACACCTCCTCTCTCTCTCAGATCCACTCCTTCTCCCTTTCCCCTCAGAAAAGGACAGACCCCTCAGCGTTCTCAACCAAACATGGTAAATCAAGTTGCCTCGGAAGACTACACACTTCCTTTCACATTAAGGCTGGATGATGTAATCCAATAGGAGGAAAAGGGTCCCAAAAGAAGGCAAAAGAATCAGAGGCAGACTCCACTTCCACTGTTAGGGCTCTCACAAGAACATCAAACTGTAACCTTAACATATAAGCAGAAGGTCTATGGGCCTATGTCAGATCCACCCAGGCTTCCTGTTTGGCAGTTCAGTCTCTGTGAGCCCCTGTGAGCCCTGGTTAGTTGATTCTGTGGGTTTTCTTATAAAAGGGAATCCTTACCTATGTACAAGTACATCTGAAAACATCTTTATTTTTTATTATTTATTTAGATATTATTCTGCCCATGCAAAGTTTGAAGTGTTAAAATGACAAAATATGTTTTCTTTAAATTTTCAGATGAAAAACCTAATTCCAGTTTTAAATTTTAAAAGGGAAGTAAATACTATTCTTGAAATAGTTAGTCTTTTCTATACTCTTCTTCTTACCTTTATGCTTTTATCTTGAACTGAGGAAGTTTCTACCTAGCATAGGTAGTATTATGGAACTCTAGATTCAATATTTAGGACTGAAAACATGCTGTCAGCTGTATATGCTTCTTATTTTATTATATCCTTTCCTTACTTTCTCCCTTTTTTCTTTTCTCCCTCTTCATTTCAAATTAATTTTATGAATTATTCAAGAATTTTATATATGGTATATTTTGAGCAGATTCAACCTCCTCCCCTCTCTCCTCCAGATTAACCCAGCTTTGTTTCCTCATTTAAAAACCTCAAGTCATTCTATTTATTTTGGGGATTATAATTTAATTACAGCATTTTTCCCCTCCCTAATCTGCCTTCAAACCCACCTCAATATGTCTCCTCTGCTCTCCTTCAAATTCATGCCCTCTTTCTTGACCAATTGTTACTGTTTGTGTATATGCATCATATATAGTTATATATTTTTAAATATAACATATTTAAAAACATATTAAAACATATTATGCCACCATAATTTTACTTGTATGTATCTTTTCATGGCTGACCATTTGGTACTGCACAACCAATCAATGTGCCTCTTCCCTGTGGAGGATCAGTTCTTGTCTCCAGCTTAATCAGTTACCTATAATCCTTTATGTAGGGTTGAGGCCTTTAGTCTTTTCCCTCTTCCATTTTGACACGTTCATTGGTATTATTTTTGTTTAGTTCACTTTCGAATGATTATGTTGGTGAGGCTTTATGGGTTTAGCTTGTGATGTTAATAGGAGATAAAATCACATAGCTAACTCCCTGATTCTCTGACTCTTATAATTTTTCTCTTGCCTTCTCTGCAATGATTCCTGGGCATTACCTATAGGAGTGTCCTGAAAACGTATCCCATTTTCCCACGCTAACTAGATGGTGATGCTGTATTGCTGAAAACATCATATACTTTGGTTGCAGGACATACTTATTTATTCTATATTAGTGTATTCTGGTGTTTTTTAAAGTGAAATTTTAGTTTGCTACTGATATTTTAACTGTTTATTGTTCTTGTGTTGGTTCTATCTAAATATCATCTTACCTATTTTTATGCTTACGGACTTAACTGTTTTATTTTTCTTGCTCCTTCACCTTCCTGTTGTTGATTTTTCCTAATGACAGATTCATCTGAATCACCTGCTTATTTTAGTTAAGCAGTAAATGGGATGTCTTGGGTTTTATAGATAAAACACTTGAAGGTGATCAAGCACACTGAAACAAGACTTCTTATGTCCATTTCTCACCTGTTTCATAAGATTCCTTTTCTTTTCAGTTTGCAGATTCCAAGAAGAGACAGTCTCTGATAATGCCAAGCTGGCTTTATACCATCTTGCAAATGCCAGACTTGGTGTTTGCTTCTGAAAGCTACAGCAAATATTTCAGAGACTGACCTCACCCATTTGGTTTGCATCATATGCCCCAAAGTCCATTAAAAAATTTCAAGTAAATGCATGTTAATTGCAACATTTTTCAATATGAAATAAAATCTGAAATTCTTTTTAAAAAATGTTCCCTACTTGTATTTCAAACAGCAAGGTACCTGTTTTACAAAATCTTGGATCCTAAAAAAATTAATCATTTTTCCCAATGAGATTTTTAAATTAAATGTTTCTGTTTTAAATTATTATTTTTCCATCTAACTTGCGACGCGCTACCTCCCCGATAAGGAGCACGCCACACTCAGGATTCTTCTGACAGCATTTATTGAACAGCTCTTCAAGATGGAGAAAAGGGGAAGGACGCCGAGCTCAGAAAGCCCGCTGCTTAAATAGAGCTTTGTGAGACGTGCAGATCCCTCATTGGCTCAAATCTTTCATCCAATTGTCATACTCGGTTTTCGCGCCATGCGCAGGCGCATTCTCAAGTAAAGCTTCCGTGAAGAACCAGGAAGCAGAAGCCTGCGCCATCTTTTAATGGCAAATGCGGCTCCTCACACTAACTAATATATTTAAATTTCTGTCTTTGTTATATTATAATATTGCAAGGAAGCTTTTGCATTGTTTTGTGGAGCACAAATGAGAGAGTAAAACAGAAAATAAAAAGTATTACCTATTATTATATCACATATATTTGGAATCTCATTTCTGCAGGTACATGGAGTGGTACAACAAAATACACACTATAAATTATAGTAACTATTTTTAAAACTGTGAGTTAAAGCTCTTACTTTTTTTTTTTTTTTTTTTTTTTTGAGACAGGGTTTTTCTGTATCCCTAGCTGTCTTCAAACTCACTCTGTAGACCAGTCTGGCCTTGAACTCAGAAATCTGCTTGCCTCGACCTCCAAAGTGCTAGGGTTAATGGCTACCAATTTAATTGTTTTTAGTACTGAGAGTTGAATCTAGGACCCTGTGCAGGTTACATAAGTGTCCTACCCTGGTTCTTAGTTCTTATAAACTTTATTTTGAGTGCTGTAAACTAAGTACATTGTGTCAGTTATAAAAACACACTATTTTATGATGTAATGCATATGCAATCACATTAACACATTTCTGAAATTCAAAAACATCAGTAGAATTATGGATTAAATTGCATTAGCAGAGGAGAGGAGCCTGCCCTCTCTGAATATATAACACTTTGGTACAAAGAAACGTAGGAGATCGAATCATGAAGATCAACAAGAACCTGCACAATTTCATAGGGAACTGAAGAGAAGACTTCTGACCTAGCCACAAAAGTTGTGTTTGGAGACAGGATCAAAGTCCCAGCAATAGACTGAGAACTGCAGAGTGAACTTCAGGAGGAGATCACAGTCATGAGCTTTCTGTGGGAATAAGCTTTCTGACAATTTGAGTAGCATAAAAATGCTTTAAATACACCACTGAAGGGCTTCCTCAGAAGGGACTCAAATCTACAGCTAAAAGTTTGCTAGTTGAAAGTGGGAGAAGAAAAAAAGGTTGTGTTATGTAATATGCTACGTTGAGGTAAGAAACCTTTGCAGATATTGAAGTGTATGCCCTATAGAATCAAATTACATGCTAACAGATCAGAGGTAGATGCAAGAAGACAAAATATGCTTTTGATGAAGTAGCTTCATACACAGGTTTACATGAGTTTCAGAGTGGAGTGGTCTGTCTTATGTAGCAGTTTCTAATTGGGTTAGCCAAGAGTACAAGCATCACACAGCACAAGGCTGGGGGGAATCAGTGGGCTGCTGGGTGAAGCGGTCACTCAGCAGCATTCTCTGACATTATGCTGACTCTAAGCTCTGCTTTTGCATTTGCAGGCTGTAAAGTTCTAGTTGAGCCCCTTAAAACTGCATTTCTGTATGGAAAAAAAAGGCATTTTGAAGAAATCCAGTTAGTCACAATGGAGACCTCTTCCAACTATTAGTGGTTCTACCTAGATACTCACATTCTCCATAAATACAGTGTAGGTTGTGACATTACTTGGTAGCTTGGGAATTTGCAGTAGTCAAGCCCATCATAAGCTGTGGTGGAAACAAGAAAATGTAATTTGTGAAGCTGATTCAGCAAATGTTCTAAATAGCCCAGAATTTGCTCTTATTGTGAGAGATAAAACTTCAGTAAAATCTGAAAAGGCAATTAACTTGTAATTTGAAGTGTAATGTTAGAAGGAAACATGCTTGGAAGAGATTTATTTTAATAGCTGTGTAAATAAACTGTGGGTCTATATTATCTAGTCATGTAGAAAGTCTGAAGGTATCATTGACATTTCCAGGTCTGGTTCATTGCATTGTAAGGAGCAAAATAATGGTTCTTGAATTTGGTAATGTCACAAAAATCCTTCAACCAGAATTAGAAGAGTGAGCCATATTTCATGTAGTCTCTAGGAAAAATCTGTGATGTGGTAGCGTTACATCATCTTGCTACCAGTTAGATAAGGGATTTGGGGGCAACCCATTTGCTTTCCCTAAGTTTAAACCCCTGTCTCTTTTTACATAGTGTTGAAGTAGCAAGACTAGAAGCATGCTATCTAGGTTGTTCTGTGTTCTGTGATATTCCGGCATCTATCAGAGCCTTTCCCAGAGGAGCATTAGTCTCTTCAGCCATCCTCTCCCTTCACTGGCGGTGCTGTGATCAGGAAAGGTTTTGTGCTGGGAGATGAGTAAGGACTTGAAATGCTTCTTGTCTGCAAACTGACTAACTTCTCTTCAGATCGAGTGGGATGCACCTGCCAAGCCAAACTTGATGAAACTGGATTTGTACACTAACTCAAAATGCAGAGAAAGCTAGATGCTATTCCGAATGCCTACAGTTCCATTTGCTCTTCTGATAAGTGTTCATTGATGGGATTCTGCAATCTCAGTACATTTCGGTCTTCAAATATCTCTGTAAGAGCCGTCTTCATTCTTTTATCTTGAGAATAATGTTTCTGGCATTTTCTTTTATGTGTGAAGACAGTTAAAAAGAGGGAAAGATAGGTTAGGCATCGTAAGCCACTTATGATCCAAGGGGCACAGAAAAATTTGGGACTCTAGATCTGGTGTTGGTCTCGAAATCGGAGATCTTCTGGCCTCTGCTTTCTATGTGATATTCACTTAAATTATTAAGACAATTGTCAAAGTAAAGTTCTATTATCAGTCTACTTTCAAAGGGAAATTTTTTTTTTCACACTTGTTGATACTGAAGGTGTATTTTCTCTGAAATAAGTTGGTTCTTCCAGCCAGGCTTCTGAGATTTACTCAAAGCTGAATCCATATGGATCCCTCTGACTCCAGCCTGCAAGAATGATTGATCGCACCCCTAGCCCCTTGCCTAGCTTCCACACATGTTCACACTCATACTTTCTATTACTCATCGATTTACAATACAATTTATCATGTTACATGTTTGCAAATATGATGGAGCTACCCTTGAAGACAGACTGGGTGTTTTTAATCATAAAACTGGGTGGCACCTGTTACATAGTAGACATTTAAAACTGAATGCTTAATAAATGCATGAGTCATACTTCCCACACTCTAGCTGGATTCTCTAAAAGATTTTTTTTTTTGCTAGAAGATCTGTAACAGATGATGGTTGAGTGGTGTCCAACAAATTAATCACCAAATTTCAAGAAAAAATGGAATTTGCCTTTTTTAAAAATAAGAGAAAAATTATTCTATCTAGTGTTTACTCTAGTTAATACTTAGTTAGAGCTTATTAATGGCACACTCTATGTTCTTTACATATACCAATTAGTTCATTCATAATCAACCATATGTGAAAGATGCTGTTTTAATGCCCATTTACATATAGAGAAAAGAAGGCGCAAAATGTCTAAGTAATTTCATCACAGTCAGACGTAGGTCGAGTTACAATTAAAATACATGTCATGTTTTTCTGATGTTCATGTTGTTCATCTTGAGTTTATGATCCAGCACTATTGAGTTTGGATATGAAGAATCTCTCATGAAACTTGTGGTAAGGCTTGACACTTAGCAGTGATCAGAGGTGAGGTCTTGGGATACGGTCGAATCCTGTGACTTGTCAATCTCC
Source organism: Arvicanthis niloticus (assembly GCF_011762505.2). Lineage (NCBI taxonomy): Eukaryota > Metazoa > Chordata > Mammalia > Rodentia > Muridae > Arvicanthis > Arvicanthis niloticus. The sequence goes on from NC_047668.1 coordinate 28,291,002, forward strand.
TTATGGATTTCTAACTTGGGAGATGAAGGAAAGTATGAAATAAGATCTGGTTTGAGGAGGTAAGTCATTGGGAAGAATGCCCCGAAGGATGTAGTTTTCTCCAGATTCTACCTTTCTTTCTTTCTTTCTTTCTTTCTTTCTTTCTTTCTTTCTTTCTTTCTTTCTTTCTTTCTTCTTCCTTTCTAGTTGGAAGTGAATGTCTTTCTCTGACACATGTCCTCGGCACCATGATGTTTTGCCTCACAATAGTCCCCTTAAAATTGGCTCTGCCTTGAACTGTAATCTTTAAAACCACGAGCCAGAGCAAATATTTCCTTCTCTTATGTTGTTTGCTTTAACTTATCTTGACATTGTATGAAAGTCTGACTAACAGAGATGTCGTCAGCTAAGTAGAAGATGATTTTACTGACTTTCAACTAGAGCACATTATTTAGAAGAACCCATAGAGAGCTGTTCTGCTGAGAATATTTCATTTGGGAACAGTTTGGTTATATAAAAGTGATTATTTCTATAGGATAAGTGAGAATAATCACACGATTTAAGGAAAAGACTTGGGGACATAGCTTGTAGATGTGAATTGCACACAATCTCCTGAAACTCATTGTCCAGTTCTGGGCTTTCTCTTTGATCCTGAGGACCCTTGTGGAATCCCAAGAGCCTCCTGGTCCCCCATTTCAGGAACTCCAAGGATAACCAGCTTAGAACCCTACCCCATCAATCCTTTCCCAGTAGGGTCCACCCTGAACACAGCCTAGAGACATATGTTGTACACAGTCCTCTGAAACGAGTCTAGCTTTGGGCATATTCTTCAGTTGTGAGCATTTTTGTAGGACCCGAAGAGTGTCCTGCTCTCCTGTAAAAACCTTCAGGTACTCCAAGACTAACCAGCTTGGAACCCTGATTCACCACTTCCACCCCAGTCAGGTCTTCCCAAGACACAGGCTGCAGAGGAGGGTTGTACACAATCCTCTGAACTCCATTGGATAGATCTGGGCATGCTTTTCGAACTCAAGGTGCCATGAGGAACCCTGAGAGCATCCTAGTTTACCTTGGAGACCTGTAGAGACCCCAAGAAATACCACTTTGGGACATCACCCCATCAGTCCCTTGTTAGTAGGGCTTGCCTGTGGCACAATCTGCAGTGTTGAGCACCCTGACCTCCAATGTCTGGCACACAGCTCCGCCCACTTTCCCAAGAAACCCTGCTTCGATCAGGGTCAGCCAGCTAGCACCAGGAAAAAAACAGAAGCCTAAACGACAGCTATCCCAAATTAAAGTTTGTGCTATGTTATGGGTTGATTGTTCCCTCCTAAAGTGAGAACAGATGAACTCTTTAGTGAGGAAACTGGCTTGTTTTTTTGTAGGCAAATGAACACAAATGAGAATTTTGACCTTAGTCAAAATCGTTGCTTTCTGACTTACAGGCTCTTGCATCTTTCCTTCCAGTTATCAGTACTCAGGCATCCAAGACTGACGTTTGCATGAGGTAGGAATCTTGAAAGGCAGACTGTTGATACATTTTTCATCCTTTTGTCTGGGAACAGACAGGATGTTAATTGGTGGGACAGTACCAGATTGTGAGAATTGGTTTGAAAATATAGAAGTCAAGACATTGAGATGCTTCAGTGGCTGTTTAGATTGAGAGCAGTGTGCAAACTGGAAGAGGTAGAGTCTGTATTGTAGCAATCATTAGCAAGTTTCCAAAGGACTCTTCATGTTTGCCGTTGCCCATTGAGGACTAGACAGTCAGCCTTGAGAACTGGGTGCCTGAAAGTATCTGCTTTTAAATTGGTTACTTTTCTCTGCAGTGTCCCATGCATTTGAATAGTGAAGAACCATACCTGTCTGTCACTGGGAAGACCCATACCCTCTGAGAAGGATGGCTGCTTGTTTTGTGTCTCGATCAGGATACTTTTGGTCAAGAATCAAAGAGAGTTCTTGCCCCTCAGAGATTTCCCTGTCAGTAACTCCAGGTTACCTTCATACTATTTGAGCTTCTCTGGTGAGATTAAGGATGTGACAAATTACTTGAAAATGATTTTATAGGAAATGATTTTATAGGAGATGCTCAAAACGGGATGGAAGCTGGGTTTTTGCTTAACATCAGAAAGAAATCTGATGGTTTCAGTCAAGGCAAGAGCCTGCCTGTAAGGGTCTGAGAAGAAAGCAGCGGCTTGTTTCTGTATCTCTTGCTCCCCTGAATGAACACAGCCTCTTCCATCGGCCTTACCGTGTAGGGGGCCAGATACAGAAACAGGGTCTTGCTCTCACCCTGCATAGACTCTGAGACTCTGGCTGCATTGGAAAATGTACATGATTACTCACTTCAGTTAAGTTGAAAAGAAATAAACGGTGTAGTGTAACCTCAGTGTTTACTTCTCAAATTGTATCACTAGATACGTGGCCTCAGATAACCAGGTGAATTATCTTCCAGAATATAGGGGGTAGCGAGGTGGGGGGTTGTTTTTGGATTTTGTTTCCTCTGTAGTACTTATTTTGGCCAGAAGGGGCGATAAAGTACTTTCTTCTTATTTTTTAAGTCTCTTCTGGGCTATCCCTTGGGTCACTGATTGGATTTGACGAAAGCATTTTCAGGATCACTAAGTTGTGGAGTTACTCAGGCAAGATGATGGGAGCACAGTCCTGTGTCTGAGGTCCATGTGGCTCGTTGGGCAGCCTTTGTTAATATTGGTTATGTGAGACTGAAAGCTAGCCTTTATCATAAAGACTCCATTGTTTATTAAATGCAGAGCTAAAAGGTGACCCTCCTCCCTGTTTCCACCCTCCAAATCCCCTTGCAGTCCAGCCTGCCCTGTCACATCTGTGACAGCAGTGGGGACCTTTGGCATATGTGTGAGTACATGCTCTCTCACTTTGTCTGCTCCAGGTGGCCATCTGACGCCAAGAGCAGGTCTTCCACCAAGATGTGTGGGAAGGTCTCCCGAGCAGGCACCCTCAGGCCTGGCCCTCTGCACTGCTTGCTTGTCTTTGGGCTCCAGGCCCTCTTCAGCTCTCCGGGAATTTTGATTGCGCCCATTGCAGTGTCATCAGAGGAACAGTTGGATATCCACTCAGGAAAACACTAGCCTGAGAACATTTCCCTTGTAGTGTCAAGAAATATTTACCTTTGGAAGGGCCTCCCCTACTGATTTCTTCCAGGTTCCCTTTCCCCCAGCAAGAGCCTGAGTAATGCCAGACACAGAGTTGGGGGCTTCTTATAATTCTAGCCCAGGCGAAAATAGAAGGGAAGCTATGACCAGGTTTTGGGTAGCAGGTGGCCAGGTGTTGTCCCTTCAGTCCTGTGGTCACTTGCACTTTCTCATTTCTTAAAAGTAGTCCAGTTTTCTTGCCAGGAATCCTTAGCCTTAGGTTTACAAAGCTTGCTGTTGAATGTTTGTCCAGAGGAGTGTAAGGAAGTAGGAGCTGCTTGGTTCCAGTCCTGCTTACAAAAGATCAAGAAGATTTAAGACTACGTCTAATCTAGAATGGGACAATCTCTCCCTTACCTCTGTAGAGCATGTTGAAGGTCAAATTGGGACTCAGTGAGGGAGGGACCTGTGATGTTGTAAAGAACAGTTAGGGTCGGGGGCGGTGAGCGGTCAGTAGGACAGAGTCTATTAGGATGGGAAGGAGGGAGAGCAGTGCTGCTTGGCCCAGGGGACTGCATGATGGATGGAGCTAGGTGGGCTCTGAACTGGTCCAAAATTCCTGGCTTTCCTTAGTCATCTTTTTTCCTAGCATCCTGTCAGATCCCCGGTGTGATTATTTTCTTCCCTGTGTTAACTATACCAATATTAATTTTTAGCAAAGGAAATGCACCTTTTTTAAAATTTCAACTCAATCATGATTTTAAGTATAAAAGTTTATAGATTGTTAAGACTACTTTTTTGTGTATTTTAACCACTCAATGTAGCACTGTATATTTTATTCTTATTAAGATTCTGGTACAAAGTGTGCCATTTAATGATTTTTTTTCCAACATGCTGGGCCTTTGGATATGTATGGTAACCAACTTTATGCTAATGTTCAAAGTAAAAAAAAAAAAGTAGCCATCAAAACAATAATACAACTAACAAGACCTAGGGCAATGTGGCACCACCAGAGCCCACTTATCCTGCTATAGCAAACCCTAGATACCCTAATGAAAATGAAGAACAAGAAGATGATCTTAAATCAATAAGATTAACAAACCCTTAACCAAATTAACTAGAAGGCAGAGAGACAATACCCAAATTAACAAAATCAGAGATGAAAAAGAAGACATAACAACAGACACTGAGGAAATTCAAAGATTCATTAGATCTTACTTCAAAAGCCTGTACTCCACAAAATTAGAAAAGCTAAATGAAATGAATGATTTTCTGGACAGATACCAATTACCAAAGCTAAATTAAGATCAAATAAACAATCTGAATAGTCTTATAATCCCTAAGGAAATAGAAGTAGTCATTAAAAATCTCCCAACCAAAAGAAGCCCTGGGCCGGGTGGTTTTAATGCAGAATTCTACCAGACTTAATGCCAATAGTTCTAAAACTATTCCACAAAATAGAAACAGAAGGAACTCTGCCAAGTTCATTCTGTGAGGTCATAGTCACTCTAACCCATACAAAGACTCAACAAAGAAAGAGAATTTCAGACCAAGTTTTCTTATGAACATTGATGCAAAAACCCTTAATAAAATACTAGCAAACTGAATCCAACAACACATCAAAGACATCATTCAAAGTGATCAAGTAGGCTTCATTCCAGGGATACAGGGGTGGTTCAATATACAAAAAACAATCAATGTAATCCACCATATAAACCAACTGAAAAAAACAACCCCACATGACCTTCTCACTAGTTGACGAAAATTTTTTGAAGGAACTATAACACTCCTTTATGATAAAAATCATGGAGAAAGCAGTGACTCAAGACACATACCCAAACACAAAAAAGACAATATACTAGAAGCCAATAGCCAACATCAAATTAAATGGACAGCGAACTGGCGGTGGCGCAGCCCGTAAGGCGTCTGCCTGCAGAGGGCCCGCGACCTCTGCGCTCTCTCTCTGACCTGTGGGTTAGAATCCCGCTAGCTCCCCCCGTGTCTACCTCCCACGTCTCGTGGGGGGAAAAAGTTTAAAAATTAAATGGAGAGAAACTTAAAGCATTTCCACTAAATTTGAGGACAAGACAAGGCTGTCCACTCTCCCTATATCTCTTCAATATAGTACTTGAATTTTAGGCTAGAGCAATAAGACAGCTAAAAAAGATCAAGGAGATACAAATTTAAAAAGAAAAATCAGAGTAATATTACTTGCAGATAATTTGATACTACCAGAAAACTCCTACAGCTGATAAACACCTTCAGCAAAGTGGCTGGATACAAATTAACTCAAAGAAATCAGTAGCCTTCCTCTACACAAGTATAAGCAGGGTGAGAAAGAAATTAGAGAAACAGTACTATTCATAGTGGCCACAAATACCACAAAATACCTTGGTGTAACTCTAACCAAGAAAGCAAAATACCTGTATGACAAGAACTTAAAGTGCCCGAAGAAAGAAATGAGGAATATATCAGAGGTTGGAAAGTTCTCCCTTGCTCACTGATCAGTAGGATTAAAATAGTGAAAGTGGCCATATTACCAAAAGCAGTCTGGAGGTCTGTGTGTAGAAAAATGCAAATAGATCCATATTTATTACTCTACACAGACTCAAGTCCAAATATATTGAAGACCTCAAAGTAGAACCAGGTACAGTAAATATAATAAAACAGAAAGTGGGGAATAGATTTGAACTTGTCAGAGACAACTTCCTGAACAGAACACCAATGGCCCAGGCTCGAAGGTCAACAATTCATAAACGAGACCTCAGGAAACCGAAAAGCTTCTGTAGGTCAAAGTACACAATTAATAGGTCAAAAGTGACAGCTTACAGGTTGTGAAAAGACCATTGCCATCTCTACATCTGACAGAGCTCTAATAACCAAAATATATAAAGATCTCCAGAAGTTAGACACCAACAAAACAAATAACCCAATTAAAAATGGGTACAGAGCCAAGCAGAGAATTTTCAACAGAGGAATCTTGAGGATCCCGGGAGCACACAAAGAAATATTCAGTGTCCTTAGCTATCAGGGAAATGCAAATCAAAATGACTCTGAAATTCTACCTTACACCCATCAGAATGGCTAAGATTAAAGACAGAAGGGACAGCACATGAGGTGAGGTTAAGGAGCAAGGGGAATATCTCACCTAGTGCAAACTTGGACAACCACTCTGGAAATCAATTTGATTGGTCTCAAAAAGTTTGAGTAATTCTACCTTAAGACCCAGCTACTCCTGGGCAGATACCCAAAAGATGTTCCACCATCCCACAAAGACACAGACACTTGCTCAATTATGTTTAGAGCAGTCTTATTCATATTAGCCATAAACTGGAAAAAAAAACTCACTTGTTTAACCAACTGAAGAATGAATAAAGAAAATGTGGTTTATTTGCACAATGGAATACTACTCAGTCCTTAAAAACAAGGGCATCATGAATTTCACAGGCAAATGGAAGGAACTAGAAAATACCATTCTGAGTGAGGTAACCCAGACCAAAGAAGACATATATGGTATGTACTCACTTATAAGTGGATATTAGCCATAAAGTACAGGATAACCATGCTATAATCAACAGACCCAAAGATGCCAAATAACAAGAGGGCCTAAGGCAGGATGGTTGATTCTTGCTTTGAAAGGTAAACAAAATAGATATTGGAAGTCAATGGAGGGAGGAAACCAGGTGGGAGAGGGTTACGTAGAGGAGTGGGGTAGACCCATATATGCAGAGCAGGGGACAGAGAAGGGAAATCCTTGGAGTGAGGGGAGCAATCCCTAGGAGGTGCCAGAGACCTGCAAGGGGTGAGGTCCCAAGGAGTATATGAAGGACACACGTAGAATGGGGAATAATGATTTTGAAGTGGCCACTTTCTCTAGCCAGGCAGGACTCCTAGGAATGATAAGCAAAGTAACCCAACCACAAAGCCTTTGACTCAAAATGTGTCTTGCCTACAAGAAATATACAAAGACAGAACAGAGACAGAGGTTATGGCCAACCAATGACTGCCCCAAATTCCGACTCGTCCCATGTGTCTTATCCCTGGTACTCCTAATATTTTATCATATTTGCAGACAGAAACTTGGCATAACTGTCCTCTGAGAGGCACACCTAGCAGCCAATGGAAAGAGATGCAGAGACTCACACACAAATATTAGATGGTGCTTGGGGAATTTATGGAACAGTTGGGAAATGATTGAGGGACTGACTGAAAGAGGACAGGGTCTCCTCAGAAAGACCAACGTAGTCAACTAACCTAAACCCTAGAGGGATCCCAGAATCTGAATCGCCAATCAAAGATTGTGTATGGGCCGGACCTAGGTGTCTTACATATATGTATGATAAGAGCAGCTTGGTCCTCATGCGGGTTCCCCAAAAACCGGAGCAGGAGCTGTCTGTGAGGCTGTTGCCTGCCTGCCTGTGGATCCCATTACTCTAACTGGTCTGCCTGTTCTGGCCTCAGTGGGAGAGTATGTTCCTAGTCCTGCAGCAGCTTGATGTGTGAAAGGGAGGTAATGGAAGGATGTAACACTCTGAGGGGGGCTTCCCCTTCACAAAGGAGAAGGGGAGTTTGGAGTGTAGGGAGGATCTGTATGAAGGGGTAACTGGGTGTAGGGCTGTAAAGTGAATTAAATAATTAATTTAATGAAAAGAATTCATTTTATATTTTTTCCATTGACTTTGGTGTGTAAAGCATATTCCTCATCTTTCCTGCACAACCGAACATAGCTCAGACATCTTAACCAAAGAGCAGTTCAAAGAACCTTTGAAATTCCAAGTTGCCAATGGCTGTTGATCTGTTTTCTGTTCAATTGGACTGACATTCAGTATTCTTGACTGCCTGGAGCCTCTTTCAGAACAAGAAGAGCAGTGTTAAGAAGCATGGAATATTTTGTGATCTAGAAAGTAAAACCAATTAGAACAGCCAAACACAGTGATGCCCACCCTTAATCTTAGCTCTCTGGAGGAGAAGAGGAAGGACCTTTGATATTCAGGCCAGCCTGGTCTATCTATACAATGAGCTCCAGGAAAACCAGGGTTACATAAAGAGACCCTGTCTCCAAACCAAAAACAAAAATTAGAACAGTCTGAAGGGCTAATTGCTTGGACTCTCTGTCACTTACACAGCTACATTGCTATCTTTCAGGAATAGGGGAAGACATTACTAACCTAAGGCTACCTTAAGATACAGAAACTTGCTGCTTATAACCAGTAACAACTATCTTACCTTGAGAGGTCTATTTTACCTCTCAAGTATTGCTACACTTGTACCACTTCATCTACATTCTGTATGTTCTTTCATCATGTATGAGAGCACATTCTTTGAGCCAAGAATTGAGAATAAAACTGTAAGTACTGATCTTGAATCATTATGTAACTTAATCATAATTTTAATTTTTTTACTTACGTTTTAAATAGTACTTTTACTCATTCTCTGAAAGTCTCATACAATGTAATTTGATTATATTAAGCTCCCTCTCTCAACTCCTCCTTCATCCAATCCTATCTCATGACTACCCAACTTCATGTTCTTTCCTTTGTTATTTTAATTTAATTAGTTTATTTTTTTTTACTTATTTAGTTACATTCCTGCTCACTGTGCCCCTGTCAACCCCTTCCACAATCCTTCCCCTCTCCCCCCTCCTCTTCTCCTATGAGCAGGTGACCCCCCCAGCCTGGGTATCCTCCCACCCTGGAACTTCAAGTATTTGACAGGCTAGTTCTTTTCTCTCCCACTGAGGTCAGACAAGGCAATCTAGCTAGAGGATATATCCCATGTACAGGTAACAGCTTTGGGGATAGCCCCTGTTCCAGTTGTTCAGGACTGACAGGATGACCAAGCTGGACATCTGCTACATATGTGCAGAGAGGCCTAGGTCCAGCCAGAGTATGTTCTTTGGTCAATGGTTCAGACTTTGAGAACCCCAAGGTTAGTTGACTCTGTTGGTCTTCCTGTAGAGTTATTATCCCCTTCAGGGCCCACAATCCTTTCTCCTATTCTTCCATAAGAGTCTGCAAGCTCCATTCACTCTTTGGTTGTAGGTGATTGTATCTGTCTGAGTCAGCTGCTGGGTGACAGAGAATAGCTTGCTTCTGTCTGCAAGCATAACAGAGTATCATTAACAATGTTAGGTATTGGTGCTTGTCCAGGAGACAGGTCTCAGTTTAAGCTTGTTATTGGTTGGCCATCCTCTCAGTCTCTGTTCCATCCCCCACCCATGCCTGCATTTCTTGTAGACAGGATGAATTTTGGGTTGAAAGTTTTGTGAGTGGAATGGTGTCTCTATTACTCCATTGGAGTTCCTGCCTGGCTACAGGAGGTAGCCTCTTCAGGTTCCATATCCCCAATGTACTGAGTCACAACTAAGGTCATCCCCATTGATACTTGGTTGCTTCCCTTATCCCAGGATTCTGTCTTGTCCTGGTGATGTCGGCGCCCCGCTCCCCCCCCCCCATGCCCATCAGTTGCAGATTTCCATTCATTCTCATGGTCATCTAGCTAGCTATCCTCTCCCTCCCCACACCTGATCCTGAACCCTCCATTCCCCAGCCCATCCTCTGTCTCTCTTTTTTGTGACTATTTTATTCCCTCCTTCTAAGTGACATTCGAGCTCCTTGCTTGGGCCTTGCTTCTTGTTTAGCTTCTTTGGGTCTGTGGAGTGTAACATGATAACTACATTTTATGGCTAATATATACTTGTCAGTGAGTACATACCAAACATATCCTTTTGGTACTGGGTTACCTCACTCAGGATGATATTCTCAAGTTCTACCCATTTTCCTGCAAAACTCGTGATGTTTTTGTTTTTAATACCTAGTTAGTATTCCATTGTGTAGATGTACCACATTTCTCTTAAGAAATGTGTTGCTTGCCCAACTACTCTTGGGTGTGGGATTATTCTTCTTAATTGTTTATCTTCAACACAAGTTTTCATAAGACACTTGGGATTTGCAACCATATATTTTTATTTGAGTTTCATCTGAAGGATACTCTTGATGGCTCCTAAGCTGAGGTAAACATCCACAAAAACTCCTGCACAATACATATTTATAAATGTTAAACTAGTTTGGCTTCATTGATGACTGCTAACTTGTTTCATGACTTACCACTCATATGCCACATTGCTCATGTGTCTATGATCTGAGGTTTTTCACATCATAATCATTGTCATCAAATCTTCTCATTGCTTTCATACTTCTTCATCTGTTCATATAATGCATTATATATTCATAGGTACATGAGCATGTGTGTGTGTATGCATGAAGCTTAAAGACAATTTTATTAGAGATCAAGAGAGAAAAAAATTAGCAGGCAAGCTATACACCCTGGCAGCTTCTGGATAGAAGCCCATGGATAAGAGAAAGTCAGTCATGCCTTCTGAATTTATGTCCAAGAATTCTGGCGTGCTCAGCAAAGTAGGTCATCAAGCAGTTACATGCGCTGAATTATCTTCAGTGAAAAGGTGATACTTTTGAAAGAGTTACTTTGATTTATTCTAAACCAGCTCACAGGTATCTTTTAAAAAGCTCTAGCCTATACTTTGTTATATTATCTGATTAGTCATGATTTTGTTTTTTTCTTGTTTCATTTTTTACATGAGAAAACCTTGGAATTTTATTTCATACTTCCAAAGTTTTAAGATGTTTTTCACGTACAAGTGAACTCTATGTTGTATTTAACATGCACATAGTAACTAACCATAATTTGTATAACTAATAAACAGTCATTTCACTTAATATTGTTATGTAAAACACTATTATAAATTGTAGCCTGTCTTTTACTACATTGAGGTTTCTTTTTTCTATCATCCTTTTCCACAGGTATTCCACTCTTCCCATCCCTGAACACTGGATAGTAGAGAAAGAAGGCTAGAAGTGAAAGGGTGTGACAATATCATTAGCTACTTCTTGCTGATGAGGGGCATCGAGTTCCTTGGGATAAGTTTGATCTTTGCAGTCAGGATATCCAATTTCTCCTCATCTTGTTGTGCAAAGCTACTTGATAAATCACAACCTACATCAATGAACAACATCCAAACACCAACCAGTCAATGAGACCCTTCTGTTGAGGCTATAGTATTTATATAGATACTCAGAAAAGTCCCCAGAATTCCATATGTCGCACACTCAGAAAATATATCTGCAGCTGGCAAAATCGCAGCCCTGGTACAGTGTGAGCAAATCATAGTCAGCTGCTATGAACAATCTCATGCAGACCCATATTTCACACCTGGGATTAAAGTGAAAAATATTCTTACGATATTTTCGTGTTTTTAAGAAATCCAATATTTTCACTATAATAAATAGAAAAGCAACTTAATGGCTAGTTAGCTTTGCAACTGTGCGCATCCTTGAGTTCTTGAAGGTAACTAAGAACACAGAGGAAGAGTCGTGTCTTAACTCTAGCTCACTCATGTCCTTGCATAAACCAGCGACATCCTCTTCCTATTTTTGTTAAAAACAATATCTCTTCAAGGCTCATTTGTAATTCTCAGTAAGAATTGACCTAATATTCTCCAGGATCGTGATAGAAACCTGGCTTCATGGATGTCCTGCCTCTTCTGTCCTTCAGGTCTGGAGTAAACTGTGACTGTGTGTATCATTACTCTAGAAATGACCCCAGGCTCCCCTAACACCTATTTCCCTTCTGGTGGAAAATTTCAAACACTGCATTCTAGCTTTACCCTATGCAAGATGAAGAGCTACACATTTCTACAAAGTTTCTATAAAAATCTATCTGTCTTACTTCAGTGTTTCTGTTGTTGTGATTAAATAATAGCCACGGGCAACTTGAGGAGGAAAGGGCTTATTTTTCTTTGTAAAATATATTGTGAAATTATTTCCTGTGTAAAGCTTACCTTTCCACACCAAGGGAAGTAAGGGAAGAGTTCAATGCAGGAAACTGGGTGCAGGAACTGAAACAGAAGCTATAGAAGATTGCTGCTTACTGGATTTCTCTGGATGGCTTTTTTAGCCTGCTCTCTTTTAATACCCAGAATCACTTACTCAGGGCCAGTACACCGGTAATGGGCTGGGCCTTCCTACATTAATCACTACATATGAAAATTCCATATAGAGTTTTCTACAGGCTATTGTTATGAAGAATCTTGAGAGACCTTCCCAAATGACTATAGTTTGTGTTGTTCACATAAAACCAATCAGCATTCTAATTTATCATCATCTACATATATTCTATATGCTATCTATTTATTCTTACCTATTTACCTATCTGTCACCTACATATCATTTAACCTATTAGTCTTTATTAGCCATCTGGCTATCATCTATGTGTCTATCTACTATCAGCTTATCATTAACCAATCAATGTATCAAACTATCTGTTTATGCCACCTATCTGCCATCCATCACATACTCATCTATCTAGTTATTAAAATCTAGATAATCATTAGTTAATGTCTTAGAGGCATAAGATCTTTCTGGTTCTCTGGGAAAAAAAAATAACAATATAACAGTGAACTTACCAAGGCAAGGGGATAAACAAAACAAAACAAAACAAAACAACCAAAGAAAACCTGTTAGAATAAAAACTACCTTTAGTCCTATCAGTCTTTTGGTTCAGATGAAATAAACATTTTTAGATTTTTTTTAAAAAGATCACAGTTTCCTGTAAACCCTATCTTATTTTGTTATCTAACTTGTCATTAGTCCTACAAAGTATTCCCCTTGGCTTATTGTGTAACACAGAAGAGCCAGACCTTTGTACTTCTGTTTCTCTCTTCTCAGGACTCTCTCAGACCTGGTGATATCATCCCTCCTTTATCATGCCTACTTCTCAAAATCCTCCTGTCTCTCACCCTTGGGAAGCTGAAGGTCTTCTCCCTTTGCCTGGCTACTTCTTTGCTTTGAATATTTTCTTTGCTGCCTTCCTATGCTCTCCTCTGGAAAAAAAAATGAGACGAATAGGATGGTCTGACCTGCCTTTTAGATGAAAGAAAGAAGCTTTTAGCTTGATTTTGACCCTGGAACTTCTTTGATACTTCTTGAATTGCAATATCAAACACCACCTCCCCTCGCCAATCCTCCTGAAAGACACAGAATTTTTCTAGTTAACTCATTCCGGTCTAGTTCTCTAGGACCTACACTGGCTGACTAGCATGTGCTCCTACTTAGTCTACTCATCAAATATTCTAATTTTAAACAAATGCTCATAGTTTTTAAATTAGCTGTCTCTGTTACATTTTTAAAGATAAATAAGAACATTGTATAGTGTTAATTAGAGCAAATGATAGGTCTCACTAGTTTGATGTATCTAGTACCATCTCAGATTTCTCAGGGCAATTGTATTATTTTCCAAGAGTTTTAGAGAGATTATCTCTCACTTGAATGCTTCTTTTTTAACTCTAGGATAATTTTAGGGGTGTTTAAATTATCACTGAATTCAATTATTCTTGCATCTATGGCATTTCATTCAACTAAATTTTCCTTTTGGAAAATGTTTAGAGTTAAAGTTAAGGGCACAAGACTATTAGTTATCTGTTCTTATCTCATGATCAAACCAATGAGTTGCTTGCTTGCTTCCGTCATTCCTTCCCCTGTTCCCCGCCGCCCCTTTTTCTTTGATACAAGATCTCATGATAAGCTCGGGTTCTACATTTAGTCTAGAGTGACCTTCAACTTTGTCTAGCTTTATCTCTTGTGTTCTGGGATTATAGGCATGCATTATATATAATCAAACCATTTTTATTAGTTTATCATTTTGAAATATGTAATTTAACACTTTCATTATTTCCCAATACTCTACAAATCTCTCAATAAACATAGGAACAAATTATTAGCTAATACTTTTTTTTCCTAACTTATAAAACTAATACACAAATAGTCTGATATTAAAGTGCTCAGCTCTAAAATTAAAAGAGAATCAGGGTTATAGTCAAAGGAGTTTGATTTTTTAAAAGTTGTATAAAACATACATTAAGAATTATATTACTTTTTTATCAATCGAGTTTAAAATATATATGTCATATTTAAGTATATAAATACATAAATACAAATATTAATTTTAAATTAATTATTTAAATTAAATTAATATTATTAACAATTATTATTAATATTAATAATTATAATAACATTATTATTAAATGTTAATTTAATATTAGTTTATAATATTAGTTTATAATATTAAATTAATAATAATATATTTACTTTTTCTACAACATGATAGCATATCTTCTTTACGATTAAGCCATGGGAACTCAATCAGCTCTCTGGATGAAAACTAAATACTAACATTCTTGGACAATTTCTGTTTTTTTTTTTTTCCCTGAATATTTTTGACGTTTCTGATGTTCAGTGTCAGTGAAAATTCTCTTGATGCTTGTGTTTAATCCCTCTATACTATAATCCAGCGGGTGAGTAGAGCATAAATTTATCTTGAGAATGGCAAGGTTATGTACATATTTAAATTTTTTCTCTAGCCTTTGTTAAACACTTTAAATCAACAAACTGGCCTGTAAATTAAAAATAGTAGAACCATGTAGCCTAGCTATAGCATTCCTGAACATATACCTAATGAGTTCCATATCCTACCACAGAGACACTTGCATATCCTCATTTATTGCTGCCATATTCACAATAGGTTAAGGAGCCAGATCAGTATAGATGTCCATCATCTATCCATGAATGTGTAATAAAAATGTGGCAAATATGTCTAATGGAATATAGTTCACAGACAAAAGGAAAATTATAAACATTTCAGGAAAACTGATTGATCTGGAAAGTATAATACTAAGTAAGATTCCAGAAAAACAGAAACCGAAGTCCCACTCAGGGTATTTGTTATAATGCATGAGTGTGAATGGCATACATGTGGTTAAAACCTGAGAAGCTAGAAAGCAGACTGAGACAGTAAAATGAGTTGACCAGGAGGAGAGAGAGGATAAAATGGCTCATAGGGCCTGAAAGCAGAAAAACAGAGGAAGAGAGCTACACGGGGAAATTGAGCATAGGCAGCTGAGACAAGAGGAAAATGTACCAAAATACACCATTAGAAAGGGACAAATGATATCTAATACTTTGTATGTTAATTAAAATAATTTAAAAAGTAGAGCAAAGAGGAATTAAGCAGGAATAACTATGCCTTAGAAACTAATTTTGAAATACATTAATCATGTACATACCATATATGTATATTATAAGGGACAGCTGACACATACTTTTAGTAGATAATTTTATCTTGATATGTGATGAGAAAGTAAAGTAATATATTTTGATTTGCTTTCTCTGCTTTTTTATACAGGAATGACTTAATCGTTGTTTCTGCCTTCTAGAAAACTTTACCCTTTGTCTCAGAGAAGTTGTCGCATGACGTCATCTCTCAGCAGAGACAATGCATCCTTTGGTGGTAGAGCAATTCAAAAAAATCAGCTATACTAAAAATGGTTTCGGTTGCTTATTGTGTAACAGATGCCACCACCTATATTGACAGCAGAGCCACATCTCAGTGCTGCAGATAGAAAATGAGAGAGTTGGAACTTGCTGTGTTAAAGTACTGAGATCATCATCATACATTATTAATTAAAATAAATAAGAAATAAAAGAAAAAAAAGGAAGCTCTGCTTCTACAAAAGTATGTGCAAGGCCTGTAGTGAGAATCATGTAGTCATCAGTTTGATTTTTTTTTTTTTTGCCACATCACATACCAAACTTATACTATATGGCTGAAAAATCTCTCTATGACCTTGTCACTTTATGTTTTCATAAATCCCTTCTCCCAGCATCCGTCTCACAGTCACAGGACACTAAGCTCCTTTATCCTTGTATTACGTCACCAAGTCTGGGACTCTCAAGAGAGCTATAAGCTTTGGTGGGTTATTTAAAAATAACTAAAAACAAATGTGTGCAACATTATCCCTAAGAAAAGGTAGACTGAGCTCTAAGTTTTGTTAGGTGACCTCTAAAGAAACATTTAGGTTGTCTCTGCTACTTCTCAGACAACTGAGCTTATCAACGGCACAAACATCATAGGAAACTCCAAGCTAAAATTTTTTCAGCTGCACTGTTCCTGAGTTGTGAGCCATGGAAACGGTGAGAAATAAAGATGGAGATTTCTTTAGAAACACAACATTTTGGAAAAACAAAAATATAAAAATAATACTATTTAGCTACAGTATCAACGTCATTAATTTTCTACATACCAACTTTGAATTTAAAATGGATACAAATATTTCTTTATATTTCCTCTACTGTCAACTTGGTTCTTTCGCGATTTCTCTGAGAACTTAAAGGAAAAGAGGAAAAACTTGGACCCAGGAGTTGGCCTAGCAAGTAAAGTTGCTTGCCACTCAAGCTTGGTAACCTGCATTAAACCCATAAAAATCAAATAAAGGTGGACAGAACTGACCTCACAGAGTTGACCTCTGATTTCCATATGTCTGTTGGGATGCACATTTGTATAATGTACACACATCATAAACAGACACATACATATATGGAAAAATTTAATATCCAAAATGAAAACTGTCTAACCAAATCAAATATGAACAAGCAGATATTACACATGCCTTTAGAATGTGATGATGGAGCGAACTTTATTTTATAAAGAAACAGTCTTTATTCTGTGTATGGACCTGTGACAGATGAAAAAGAGACATGTACAGGTACAATATTTACAGGACTGGGTAAAGGTTTCAGAAATATTTTCCAATTTTATTTAATGTTACCCTATTTGGCTTCAAATTATCTGGGCTAATGTTTATCTCTCTGCTTTGGGGGAACTTACCTTGGCTAAACATTAAGAAAAAATCAAATCAGGTACTCAAGTCTTCTGCTAGATGATAAATGCCTTGGGTTGGGTAGGTGTCTCTGTGTCTTTGCTCATTTGGAGGCTTTGTTTTCTTGATGTCCTCCGTCCCCTCTGGCTCTTACACTCTTCTACCTCCTTTTCCTTGAGCTCTGAGTGGAGGGATTTGATGGAGACATCTCATTTTGGGCTGAGTGTTCCCAGGTCTCTCACACACTGCATAATGACTGGCTGTGGGTCTCTGTATTTGTGGCCATCTACTGCAGGAGGAAGCTTTAGAGTTATACTTTTCAGTGAGATAAGCAAATGTTGTTTTCAAGTACTACCTAGAAGTAGACAAAGTAGAAAGTTGTTGTGTGAAAAATAATTTGAAAAATTGTCTTTTTGGTAAAGCTAGAACATTAGATTTTTGGAGCCAGGATTTCAGTATTTATCAGATCTTATGTTCTTAGTCCATATGTGGGATAGTCAAAGTCCCCAGAGGTTGCACAGGGAGTGTGGCTAAAAGCAAAGGACTTCAAGGAAGATGGAGAGTTTCAATGTCACCAGTTTGTTGTTTTAAATATATCATATTGTCAAGTTTTCTTTGATACCAAAAATACTATCTTTTTCCTCCAATCTTAAAAAAACTGTTTTACTTCCCATACAGCTGGGCTAATAGAATTCCGCATTTAGAAGTATGCGATGCTCTTGCAGAGGACCCAAAGTATAGTTCCAGTATCCACATGGGGAGTGCACAGATGTCCCTGACTCCAACTCTGAGGATCCAAGATACTCTTTTGGACTCTGAGAACACCTACTTTCATATGTATACAAATGCATAAGCATGTACCAGTAATTAAATAATAAAATAAATGTTTAAAAATAAACGGACTATGCAGGTGTACCAGCAGTTCATGTAACTACAGAACTGGCCTGATGCGGAACCTTAGCTTCTGTAGCTCTCCATTACCAGTACAGAGCTTTTGGTAAAACAGTGAAAACCTCCAGTAGCTTTAGCTCAGTACTACTTGTGTATGAACAGGTTGTTTGTCTTCTCTTATAATCATAAATTTGGAGGGTGTATGTTTATGTGTTCATGGGTGCAAAGGGACAGAGTTAGCCAGAGTCAGGTTGATTCCGTGACAGGTTGCAAACTGGCAGTTTGGGAGACTAGGCCTAAGTTTCTGTTTCCCAGAATTGGAAAAGTCTAAAACAAGCCAATTTCAGGAAAAACCACCCATCACAGGCTGCCAATCAGGAAGCTGCCCCGCCTCCAAGCTTGAGCCAAACTCATGGGCTCTTAATCAAGAGTTGTAGAAGCTTCCTTGCCACCTAGATTGAGTCAAGAATAATTAATCATCAAAGATCCCTGAAATCCCCAAGAGCCTTAACCAATCAGAAAGGCACCTATACCCCTGGAGATAGAGCCAACTAATAAAGGGAAAGAAAGGTAAATGTTATCCACTCTTACCCTAACAGGCTTTAAATTGGCTCTGCAAAGTCTATATATCTGTCTTCCGTTCTGAAGTAGAGTGGGCCCCTGCAAGCAAGTTCTCCTCAGAATAAAGGCTGTTGCATACTATTTGAGTCTGGGGTATTATTCTTCACAAATCACAGATGTTTACATGTGTAGGTGTACATACATGGGGGAGTGCATGTGTGTGCAGATTAGAGATTGGTACTGGATGCCTTTTCAGGTTGTTATTTAGCATTGTTTTAGATTTATTTATTCTATATGCGTGAGTGTTTTGGCTGCATATATGTCTATCACATCAAAGCTTGCTGTCTGCAAAGATAGGAAGAAGGCATCAGATCCCCAAGAACTGAAGTTATGGGTGATTGTTAGTCATGGGTTGGGTGCTGAGAAAGGCACCAAGGTCCCTTCTAAGAATAGTAAGTGGTCTTAATTCCTGAACCATCACCTGGACCTCACTGGTTGGCTAGACTTTTCATCAAGCTCCAGAGGTCCTCATTTCTATTTTTTCATCACTAGGACTATAGACTCATGCTGCTTGTCCTAGATTTTTATATGATTGTTGGATATTTGAATTCAGGTCTTTATGGCTGTTCAACAACCATTTTAACTACCAAGATATTTCTTCAGGCCCTCTATATGATTTTTTTACTTTTTCTTTCTTTTCTTTCTTTCTTTATTCTTTCCTTCCTCCCTCCTTCCCTCCTTCCCTCCTTTTCTTCCTTTCTTTCTTTCTTTCTTCTTTCTTTCTTTCTTTCTTTCTTTCTTTCTTTCTTTCTTTCTTTCTTTCTTTCTAATGCTGTGATAATTAACCTTCATTGCCAATTTGAGTTGATTTTAATCCTTTAGGAGACTCAATTTTGGGTGTGTCTTCGTAGGAGCTTATAGAGATAATTACCGGAAGGACAACATGACATCTTGAATGTGGATGGCAACATTTCATGGACTGGAGTACTGGGCTGAATAAAAAAAACATAGTTGAAAGCACTGTGAATCCTGAAGTTCACTCATCTTTCCCTGTTTCCTGACTGTTGCCATGGCCACAGTCACTCGCACTGCTATCCTAAAGTCTGAGCAAAATCAACTGCATCCTTAGTCTGAGCCAAAATATTGTCTAACTTAAAAAGATTTTGTCTCAGCTATGAGGAAAATACTAATTCAGACATATAATAACAATTAAAAATGACATATGCAAATATGGAATCGATGATTTTCATTATATTTGATCATCAATAAGATCACCACAGACTCTGTGGCACTTCTCAATTTTAATGCTCTAGATAGAAACTTGCCTCAGACCAACTGATTCAGGACTTCTCCCCACTGTAGTTATCATCTGATGCTCTCATTAGTGTTTTCATCCTTGAAGAGTTTAGGTTTGGCTCATAGTCACTGTATCACAAATCCTGACACAACTAGGTGTCTTAATTCCCTTGCAAGTAATCTTTTAAACATCATGGTTTTGTGCTGTGTGACTCTCTTTCTTCTAAGGCATGTAGCCAAATAATCACTTGTGTATCAAAACCTGCCTTTACCAGTAGCTTAGTTTCTACTGATTTCATAAGCATCGGTTTTATTTACTGGTTTTAAAATTTGCCCTTTTCTGGAAAGAAATGGGGGAGGAGTTGCTCTGGGGGAGAGGGAAGGTTGGGGAGAAGAACTCAGCAGACAGGAGGAAGGGAATCTGTAATCAGGATGTAATATATAAGAGAGTAACAAATTTTTTAAAAAATCATGCTTTCAAAAATCCCTTAACTCATAAATATTATCATCAATTGACTGATGTCCGTTTTTTATCCATATTTTTCCTTATATTTTCTTCTTTGTCCTACTTAAATTAGATACTTCTTATAAGTATATTTGCATTTTACCTCAATTCCTTTGCCTTATTTTTAGCTTTCTGTTGTGGAACTGTATGCTATATGTATATACAATAGGTCTCCACTTACCTGCTTTTTCAGAGTGTAAACTGCACATGTTGGTAAAACATCCTACCACATTAAATATGATATAAAGTTTCAGGTGAGCTTTGAAGGATTCCAGGAAGCCATCCAGTTGCCCTTCTGTTTTCCTTGATGGCTATTTGATTGTTGATTACTTCATTTATTTTGATAAAAATTAATCTGTGTATCCTTGGCTGTTTCCAAACTTGCTATGTAAAACAGGCTGGCCTTAAAGTCATAGAGACCTACTTGCCTCTGCTTCCTGAGTGCTGTGGTTAAAGGTGTGTACCAGAATGTTCAGCACTTCTGGCTATTTTAAATAACCCTTTCATTCTTCAAGTCTCCAATACTTACCTTTATGAAACAAATTCATGGCCCAATGTGCTATTTTATTTCTGAGAAATTTGAAACAAATTGAATTAGATCAGCTGTCTGTTCATGGCTGTTCAGTGGCTTCTGATCTCACTCCAATAAAATATACATTACTGGAAAAAATGACTCAGTTAAAATCTTTGGCCTCATCTACTAAAACACCCCTTCTCACTTTGCTTCAGCCACATATGCAAACAATTGCACAGAAGTTCCTCTGTATAGGCTATTGCACCTGTTGGTGGTGGGTTTTCCTTTGGAGAACTATATGACATAAAAAAAAAAAAACAACCTACTACTACAAAAAGGGACCTATCATAACTGCCCTCCAAAAGACCCAACAAACAGCTGAAAAAGTAAAATGCAGATATTTGCACTCAACCAATGGACAGAAGCTGCTAACCCCTGTGGTTGAATTAGGGGAAAGCTGGAAGAAGCTGAGGAGGAGAGCGACTTTATAGAAGGACCAGCAGTCTCAATTAACTTGGACCCCTGAGATCTCTCAGACACTGGAACATCAACCAAGTAGCATAGAGCAGCTGATACGATGGCCCCAACGCATATACAGAAGAGGATGGCCAGATCTGGGTTTAGTCAGAGAAGATGCACCTAACCCTCAAGAGACTGGAGGCCCCAGGGAGTTTAGAGGTTTGGTGAGGTGGGAAGGTAGGTAGAGACATCATCATGGAGACAGGAGGCAGGGAGGAGGTATGAGATGTGAAACAGTCAGAGGGTGGACTGGGAGGGGAATAAAATCTGGAGTTTAAAATAATAATAAAAAACTACTATATCTACTCTCAAATGTCATATCCTATATGCAGATATATTGGGAAATTAGAAAAATATTTTTCCATGTTCTTTCTAGAATTCTTTCCTTGATTTTTAGTAATATACCAACTATTGTGCTACAAAGTTAATAGAATTGTAGTCTCTGCCCATTCATTCATCAGATAAATTTCAAGTATTTTGCTCCTTATTTATGTTTTATCTCTTGTGTCTATAACAGTACCCGACAGAGAGTAGAAATATTACTAGTTTCTATTCTAACATTACTACCACCTTCACTGTTAATAATTATTATTGAGTTTACATTATGAAACCTACATGTCTTTTATATTCATTATGGTATGACCAGCATTCACTAGAAACTTGCTCCTTGGGTTCCTTTGTGAATATTTAACTTTGAAGACAGTTTAAGATAAATACATATGAACATGTGGAATCCAGAATTTTCTTAGATTGCGTAAAGAAACGAGCATGAAAATGGCTAGGAGGCAAATAATAGAAGTGTAATTACTGGACAAGTATGTCCTTTCTGTGGTTTCAGTAGTAAAGCTGAGATTTTAAAAAACATACTCATGCCCACATACTGGGAAAAGTTTGGAAGGCAATTTTATGAGCCACATGCATATTTGCCAATTAAGTTAAAAACAAACACATAAATAATGGAAATGTGATGCAGTTTTCCAGTTTTAGGTTACTTGTTACGATTTCATAATCACTGTATTGTGGCATAATCCTTCAATGTTTAAACTTGTTTTCACAAGTGTTCCCCTATTTAGCCCTTCATGTACTTGGGAAAAAACAGAGGTATTTAGAATTTATAAAAAATAATTGTTTAGATGTTTTTGCTATGCTCAATGCTATGTATCTTGAACTGTTATTTTCTCAGCTCAAATGTATCCCTTCTCAATAGTCCATGGACCACAAAAGAACTGAGGGCACGATTTCATCAATTTTTGTTAAGTTGTTAAATGGCCTTTGGGTTGGAGAATTCTTTTACCAGATACCAAGTTGAATAAAGGCACAATAACTATTCAAGATGGAGCATTTCTATGGCAACAGACACCCAATGTGCTTAGCAATTGATCCCCAATCTCAGGGGCTTACAGTGTACCCATGATCTTTCTGTATCTGCTGTCCATGGATCTGGCTGTAGAATAATTGAATGTTTCTGGAGTTTATAAAGGTAGAGGGAGGGTAGCTTCACACATCTAAAGAGTTGATTGATCCTGGAGGATCCCACTTATACATGTACCATTCACAAATCCAAGGTACAACCGTGGCATCCAGAGGATCTGCCCCTAAGGTAACTGTCACATAGCTAAAGAGCTGTTGCTGTTTCTTGGCAAATGTTCACATTTCTTATCCACATAGGTTCTTGAAAACTCTTACCACTATCAGTTGGTTTTCTCTCAGTGATGTTTCAGTGTGTATGGTAGATGTTTCAATATTTTACTTCCTAATACAAAATGTTATATTTATGATTCCCATAACATTTTCAGCTTAGACAAGCAGTAGAGAGAGCAGGAGAAGAGGACCTTCAGGAGCCTTTGTACAGGCTCATCAGCACAGCGAGACCTATTGTCACATTTATAGCAGCAATATTGATTTTTTTAAAGAATACACCTGAATGCTGACACCTGGATAAAAATGGTCTTTTAAATGATATAGAAGTGGGTATATACTTCAGTTATTTGTGTTGGAAACAATGTTTCTGATTCATTATTCCTTGTTTGAATTCAAAATACCCATCCAGACTTAATTCTTCAGGAAGTGTGGTAAGATCAATCAGTTACAAGCACAGATGGATCTCTCAACTCACAGAATAAAACATCTCTTACTGGCACTCTCTGAGAAGTAATGGTTGTATATCCCTCATTAATTTAACATTAAATACCAGCAAACATTACCTCAGTATATAGGCCCTATTGTTTCAGCACTATCAATTCAACTGCCTTCTAATCAATTAAGTGCCGTTTTGAACAGAAATAATGGTAAAGGCCAAGTAATCTGTAGATTTACAATGTGATATTTCGTTTAAAGATTAAAAACAAGCCCAGGACAGTTGAATGGAAGCCATTACCCTGAGAATTTTTGTAACTATCATGGAATTAATGTTGCTTTCTTTAACAAATAACAGTTATGAGCATTCATAAAACAATTATAAAATGACCTATTAAAATTCAATAATATCCAAGATCCCTGATTTTGAGTTTTGAGAGTCTCTCACCTCTCAGGTCTCTGGTGCATTCTGGAGGGTCCCCCAACCTTCTATGTCCTGAGGTTACCTGTTTCCACTCTCACTCAATACCAGATCAGGTTCCCCTCTTCTCCCTGTCCCCCCACTTCACTTTCCCTCTCTGGTCCCCCCAAACCCCCTTCTTGTGATTGCTTTCTTCTCCTTCCCAAGTGGGACTAAGACATCCTTACTTGGGCTCTTTAGCTTGTTGGCCTTTTTGAGTTCTGTGGACTGTATCTTGGGTATTCTGTACTTTTATTTATTGGCTAATATCCACTTATTAGTGAGTACATACCATGCATGTCCTTTTGGGTTTGAGTTATCTTACTCAGGATGATATTTTCTAGTTCTATCCATTTGTCTTCAAAACTCAGGATGTCCTCATTCTTAATAGCTGAGTAGTATTCCATTGTGTACATGAACCACATTTTCTGTATCCATTATGCTGTCATGGGACATCAGGGTTGTTTCCAACTTCTGGCTATCACAAACAAGGCTGCTATGAACATAGTGGAACATGTGCCCCTGTGGCATGGTGGGCATCTTTTGGGTATATTCCCAACAGTGTTATTGCTGGGTCTCCAGGTAGATCTATTTCCAATTTTCTGAGAAACCTCAAGATTGATTTCCAGAGTGGTTGTACCAGTTTGTAATCCCACTAGCAAGGGAGGAGTATTCCTCTTTCTTTAAATCCTCACCAACATGTGCTGTAACCTGAGGTTTTGATCTTAGCCATTCTAGCCATTCTGATTGGTGTAAAGTGGAATCTCGGGGTCGTTTTGATTTGCCTTTCTCTGATCTTTAGGTGTTTCTCAGCCTGACAATAAAGAAAGTTAAGTTATAGACCCTACCTCAAACAGAAAGACAGGGCATCAAATGAGAGAGGGGTTTGCCAACAGTCAAAAACTCTCACCTAGAATTGTTCCTATGTGAAAAAACTGCAGGTATGGAAATGGAGAGGAGCCTGAGGAAAAGAAGGTCCAGTGACAGGCCCAAAGTGGGATCCAGCTCAAGGGGAAGAGCCAAGGCCTGACACTATTACTGAGGCCATGAGTGCTCACAAAAAGGGACCTATCATGACCGCCCTCCAAAAGACCCAACAAGCAGCTGAAAGAGTCATATTCAGATATTTGCACCCAACAGAACAGAAGCTGCTGACCCTTGTTGTTGAATTAGGGAAAAGCTGAAAGAAGCTGAGGAGGTGGGCGACCCAGTAGGAGAACCAGCAGTCTCCATTAACCTGAACCCCTGAGATCTCTCAAATACTTGACCACCAACCAGGCAGCATACACCAGCTGATATGAGGCTCCCAAAACATATACAGCAGAGGATGTCCAGGTCTAGATTTAATCAGAGAAGATGCACCTAACCCTCAAGAAACTGGAGGCCCCAGGGAGTTTAGAGGTCTGGTGGTATAGGGGTTGGGGACATCCTAGTGGAGACAGGGGTCAGGGAGGAGGTATGGGGTGTGGAACAGTCAGAGGATGGACCAGGAAGGGAATAAAGTCTGGAGTTTAAAATAATATATTAATAAAATAAAATATTCACTAATAATACTTTTAGATATTGTAAAATTTAAAATAAGCTACTATAACATTTAAATCAGTAATCTCCAATTCAAGATAGCTAAAGCCTGCACATGTAGACAGGAAGCCAGCTTACGGCCAACAACATATTCAATATTTTAAATATCTAGGTCAAAAGACCTTTTGCAGTGGTGCAGAATTGACTTCATAATGCAAAAGTGGTCACATTAATAAATTAATGACTGTGATTGTATGTCAATTCAACTTTACTTGTGAACATAGACAGTAAACTGGATTTGACCCACAGGGCAAAGTTTGCCAACCTTTATTATATAATACCCTCTACTTCCAGAGTTCAAGCCTAATAATGTATGAACGAAACACAACTTTAGCTTAGCTGATTCCATGTTGTATAAGCTAACTCATTCTTGATGCTATAGTCATTTTAGATCCTGGAATTTCAAGCCCAGTCTCTGTTTACACGATCAGGTTTACTGTACACAGCTGACAGTATTTGAGTCTATTCAGACTGTCTTTTTTGATTTACTATACATCTAAAATACCCAAGAGCTGATTGAGCAGACTTAAGAGAGTTAGCCACCAGGTCTTTCGTGTTCTGTTAATGCATTGTATTAATAGCTACTTGTGTTTTCTACTTTATTTGGTATCCCTTTTAGGATGTGGATAAACATAAGTTGTAATATACTTTTCTTCCTGTTTGAGGC